>NW_026606288.1:182500-455000 GCF_029834395.1 Sorex fumeus | reverse complement strand
CCAAAATGTTTAACGGGGCAGTGAGTTTACATGGCGGCAGTGTGGGACGTGGGTGTGGTTCACCCTCCCTTTAATTAACCTGCAATCTCTGGGTTAATTAATGCCCTTGAAGGACAATTTTTCTCCCAATGGCCTCTATAGTTTCTCTCCAATTCACTGAAGCGTGCTGCAAGATTAGACAAGCACAACAACAATTAGAATATAGTGTCAAGTGTAAGTGTTAGTGTAAACACTAAAGAGTTGTTATGATCAGAATGTATTGTCAGGTCACTTGTACTGGAGTGGATGAGACCATGGGTATCTGCTGAATTTACAAGTCCAAATCGATGCTGAGATCCCGGTGGAAACAGGGTTGTTCTTTAGGGTTGGTTGCTGAGACAGTCTTGCACATGCCTGAGTGGGAGGGAGCCAGGGCATACTCTGGGGCCCCCTAACCTGTCCAGCTCACAGGGGCCCTCGAATTCCTGCTGACAGTACTCCTGCCTCCAAGCATGAATCTCTGTGCAGTTTCCTAGACACTGACCTGCACAGATCTGGGCTGACTCAGAGCCAGGGAACTGGGCAACGGGTTTCTCTGCCGTAGATGGGTTCAAAATCTATGAAGGGAAAGGAACTTGACCCTCACTTCCGGCTTTGCCTTGTGTATTTCTCAAGCAGTGCTCAGGGCTCCGAGGTCTAACAGTTCAGTGCCAGGCCTCAGGAATGCCAAGACCCCACTTGAGGCCTACTGGGGGCCACATACAACAGTGCTGAGGAGATGTGTGGGGGGAGTGGGGGTGGGTGGGGCAGTATGTCACAAAGTGCTGGGGATCAAACTTGGGGCTTTGAGATTGCAAGCCATGCACTCAAGTCCTTCTACCTTTCTTACTGCCTCTCCTCCCATCACAAACCACCCCATCTCCTTCCCCCTCTTCCTTTCTCCAGGATACTCTAGGAACAGTATGTGCTTGCTGGTTGGTTGTAAGATCCATGAGGCAATTCTCAGGGATGTCATCTCTTGTGCCTTCTGCCTCTGGAGCATGAGAACAATGCCTGCCCGCTTCTGTGAGCTCCACAGACACTGATATAAGAAAAAGAAGGAATAGTTGGAAGCCTGCCTCATGCGCAGGGGGAGAAGGCAGCTGGAATAGAGAAGGGATCACTAAGAAAATTTGGGTTGGAAGAATGGGTCGGGATGGGAGATGTGTGCTGAAAGCAGATAAAGGACTAAACATGATAACCTCTCAGTATCAGTATTGCAAACCATAATGCCCCAAAATAGAGAGAGAGTCTGGAAGAAATTGTCTGCCATAGAGGCAGGGGGAGGGTGGGAAAGAGAGAGATACTGGGGAGATTGGTGATGGGGAATGTGCACTGGTGGAGGGACGGGTGTTTGATCATTGTGTGATTGTAACTCAAACACGAAAGCTTGCAACTATATCTTACGGCGATTCAATAAAATTAAAAATTGTTTTTTAAAAATTTAAAAAAAGAAAAAGAAAAGACCAGGAGAAGCATCTTTATAAAGAATGTTTCCATTTACTTTATTATTTTAAACCTGAACCTGCATAAAATGATGGGGCGAGGGGAAAGAGGCGTGCATTGAGCTCAAAGTAGCCCCGTGACATAAACTGGGGACAAGCTCAGAGTTGGAGCCTGCAACAGCTCCACGGGGAGGACTCAGGATTTTCTGGGGGCTGATGGTGGAAAGGGGTCGTGGTCAAGTCTTAGGATGGGGCTCAGCCCACTGCATGGGAAAGAAGGGGATGGTGAAGGGACCACAAAGAGGGTCGTGGGGTTTGGGGATTCTGAACTAGCGAGACCCAGTTTTCTCCCTGACTCCAAATGGGGGACCAAGTGCCTCCCCCAGAGGGTGCAGCTCAAAAGGAGACTTAAAAGAAACTTAAGCCTGAAGTTTCTGATCAAGCAGCATCTTCCCTCTCTGCAGCGCTCACACTCCTACCCTCCTCCTTGCGCCAGGCAGGCCAAGTCCAGGCAGAGGGACAGACGCTCCTCCAAGCTCCCTGGAGCGGACAAGGGGCCCATGATGCGCTGTGTCCAGCCTGGCTGCCACCTCAGCGCCCGTGGGCTCACACATTGGTGTGCTGAGACCCCTCAGAGGCAGCACTGCCGGGCTGGCTCCGGCCCGAAGGGGCTGCGCTGGCTGCCCGGCTTCTCTGGCTCCCCAGACCCCCACCCGGGCTCCTCGGTGCCGTCTCGTCCATCTGCTTGATCTTCTCGTGCTCCTCCTTGAGGAAGAAGTCCACCAGCAAGCTCTTCTCTTTCTTGATCTGGTCACTGATGTCCGTGGGGATATCGGGGATCATCCAGTCCACAAGGACGCTGAGGAACATCACGAGGTTCTGCAGGAATTCAGGGGGAGAGGGGAAGGGGCACTGAGAGGAGTGTCCCCCTCATCGGAGGACACAGAACAAACAGCCCAGAAATCCCCCGGGACTCTGCTGTCTAAGAGATGCTGACCTCAGCCGTGGGTAACTAACTCCATCCCACCGTCCCTTTCCCCGTCTTCCTGCCCAAGGTAGGGAGAGAGCAAGATAACTCCCATCCCAGAGGGCCAGTTGCATAATCAGGGATCCCCAACCCGGAGCCCCTCATAGTTCCTCTTGGTATGCTTGGCCTCCAGCTGCTGGGAAGTGGCCAGGTACCCACAGCCCATGTCTCCCTGTCTGCTCCTTCAGCGCTGACCTTTGGCCTGGGCACCAAGTTCTGGTCTCTGCCAACCTCTCCCCACAGTTCCCTACTCCCCTTTTTCTGCTCTCTGCTCCACTTGGTCTGCCCAGGACCCCCGGGGGTCCATCCTGGCTGGATCAGCTGTGTTGGTGAACAAGAGACCAGAGGAAGTCTGTCTCCAGGGAACGTCTTGTCATGTCAAGGGGAAGATTGGACAAAATGAATTATTTAGGTCTTGCTTTGGGGGCAGACTTCGGGGCAGAGGGGCGAGTAGGTGGAAACATTCGAAATATGGTCGTGGGAAGGTGTAACGGTGGTGGGATTAGTGTTGGAGTATTAAATGTAATAAATGATTGTGAACAGCTTGATAAAAATAAAATAAAATTTAAAAAATAAAATAAAATCTAAAATGGCGGTGCTGAGCTATAATACAGTGGGTAGGGCATTTGCCTTGCATGTGGCCGACCCGGGTTCAGTTCCCAGCATCCCATATGGTCTCCCGAGCACCACCAGGAGTGATTCCTGAATGCAGAGCCAGGAGTAACTCCTATGCATTGCCGGGTGTGACCCAAAAAGAAAAAAAATCTAAAATGGCCATACCTTTTATGCTAAATGAAAAATAAGAATGAGTTGAAGTTTTTTTTTTAAAAAAGGGTGGGGGGGACACTGGTTACAGCTGGGCACACATCATTTGTCCCTGCCCTTCCCCATTCCCTATTCCCCTTGCTCCTCTCCCTCCTGCCATCTGGAGGTCAGGGAAGAAGCCCAGGACAGGGGCAGGCAGAGAATTCCCAAGGCCACCTTGAATCCCACATGTGCCAGAGCCTGGTAGGGGATCCACTGTGGTGTGTGTGTGTGTGTGTGTGTGTGTGTGTGTGTGTGTGTGTGTGTGTATGCATTGTCTCTGCTCTCCTTCACTCATGCCTCGCCATGAGTGGAATGTGACACGTGACCCAGAGTAAAGTGAGGAGACACCCCTGGGCTGAGCCGTCTGTCAAAGGTATCGCCCCATCTCTCCCGAGAAAGAATGGCTGTCTTCTTTCCATGAAAGATGAGCCGGTGGGCTTCTTCACTTCCTGGGCAGGGGTCCGGTGGACCAGGATACCTTAGAGCCCCCCAGAGAGCTGCCCGGCAGGGCACACAAAAGCCTGCAGGAGTCTGAGAAAAGACCCGCAGGACCCCAAGTGGGGCCAGGCGCTCTGAGCAATTGGAGCTGCAGCTATTGAAGGTGATAGGAATCGCCGGTTCAGGTTTGCTATTCAGGCAGGCCGGGCTCCAGGGCTCTGCAGCCCTTCCCGCCAGATGTCACGGGGACCAACTCAACGTGAACAAAGGAGAGAGTGCTGGAGGAGAAAGGTCCGGAACGGGAGCCCTTCCACGGGCTGCAGAGACCAGCCAGAGCTGAGTCGGCCCTAGACTCAGGTTGTTTTCGCTGACTCTTCCCATTGACCTTTCTTATATGGGGTTTGGATGGAACTCCCTCTTCCCACCAAACTGTAGGCTACATGCACGTCTTTCTAGTAACCTACTCGTGCTGGGAGGTCATTCTGCCTCCCCACTGGGAAAGTTCCCTCATTCAACTCCTGGTCCTCACCTGCCACATCGCATTCCCTGGCTGGTTCCTCAAGACCATGCAAGGCTGCAGAGGAGGGGCAGGGAGAAGACACGGCTCGTCCCCACTCACCCCTGCTACAGCCTGCATCAAAACCAGCTGTTCCTGCTTTTTGAATCACACCCGGTGATGCTCAGGCTCTGCACTCAGGAATTACTCCTGGCGGTGCTCAGGGGGACCATATGGGATGCTAGGAATTGAACCTGGGTTGGCTGCTTGCAAGGCAAATGCCCTCGCCACTGTGCTTTTGCTTCAGCCCCCAACCAGATGTTCCTGATGACAACAATTTACCTGGAAGATGATGACAAAGGCCAGGCGTGCAGACAGAACCGACCAGTACTGTTTGGAAAACTCGTATGGGTTCGGGGCCCAGGGTGGTTCTCGGTAATCCTTAAACCTGCCCAAAGACAAACGTGTGGTGAGTTGGGGAGGAGACAGAATAGCACCTGCAGGCACAAAGCAGCAAGAACATGCTGGACTCCCAGGTTTGGAGAGTAGTGGGACACTGCAGAGAAATCCAGGCCATCCATGAGAAGAAAAGAACCAAATTCCCTCAAAAACAAACAAAGCCACTTAGTGGTCGCTTCTCCATCCCAGCTGCTTAAAGTAGACTATGGATGGACACTTAGTACCTGTATCACAAACCATAACATTCAAACCATAACCCTCGAAAAGGAGAGAGAGAGAGAGAGAGAGAGAGAGAGAGAGAGAGAGAGAGAGAGAGTGTAAAAGGGAATGTGCCTGCCACGGAGGCAGGGGCTGGTAGGGAGAGGGATACTGGAAACATTGGTGGTGGAGAATGGGCACTGGTGGAAGGATGGGTATGCGAATATTGTTTAATTGAAACACAATCATGAAAGTTTGTAAGTCTGTAACAGTATCTCACAGTATCACTGTATCACTGTCATCCCATTATTCATCGATTTGCTCAAGCGGGCACCAGTAATGTCTGCATTTGTCCTAGCCCTGAGATTTTAGCAGCCCCTCCTTACTCGCACTTCCCAACAGTGCAGCATTGGAGGCTGTTTCAGGGTCAGGGGAATGAGACACATCATTGCTACTGCTTTTGGCATATCGAATACGGCACAGGAGTTTGCCAGGCTCTGCTGTGCGGGCAGGATACTCTCAGTAGCTTGCTGGGTTCTCCGAGAAGGAGAATTAGACTATATAAGAGATTGTGTGGCTGCATATGTGGCCGCGCACTTTTGGGAGCTTTGTTTTATAGTCTCTGATGCTTTGTTTAGCTTTATATAGCTTTGTTTTATAGTCTTTGTTTTATAATCTCACAGTGATTCATTAACATTTTAAAAAATGCTAGAAATGACTTTGTGGGGGTAGCTGTACCCAGTAGTGCCTGGGGATCAAACCCAGGCTTCCCACATGCTCCAGCTCTCTGAGCCATCTCTCCAATCCCCAGCCTAGAAATGTCCCCAATGTTTCATCTAGTCTCTATACACCGTGCCCCCACCCCAATGTCCAGAGGAGTCCAGGAATCAGGAGGTCCAATAAAGGGATTGGAGGGTCCATCTGGGTTCCCAGAGGAGGAAGACTCCCTATACATGTATCCAAGTTCTCTGGAGCCCAGATTGGTGATAATATAAATGCCGGGAGACAGCTGTAGGATTCAACTCCAATTGACTTCAGCCTTGAAGGGGGTTGGCCACAGAGCTGCATGGTTGTAGCCAAAGGAACTAAAGACCAAACTGGAGGTGCATTGGGTGTGAGGGACTTGGGGGTGATCATGATTCATGGGTCCTTTCCTGACCATCCTTATGATTTTTTTCCTGAGGCTTAATGTTCAAAAGGCTAGGATGCTGCATGCGAGCTCCCCCTTCTCTCTGAGGCTCGTGGGGAAGTTAAGAGATCTCCTCGTCACTGTCTCGACCCCTGCCCCCCGTGCTGGGATGACTCTCCTAAAGAAGGGCCCATTTTCTCAGACTCACTATTTTTGTTTTCTAAAAAAAAAAGAGAAGCGCTGAAGAGCAATGGCCTGTCAAGGACCTGTGCATGCAACTGAAATCTGAAGCTCAGGAAAGAAAAACCAGTGCTGGGCTGGAGGAAGAGATAAGCCCCTAAGCTAAGCACCAAGACTGAGCGGTGTGTTGGCAGGGCAGGATGGTAGTGTGGAGGGAGGGTATGGGGCTAGGTTCAGGGGACTGTCTGAGAAAATAAGATCATTGCCTGAGCTTTTCTGGCCGTTTTCTGGGCTCCTGTTTAGAAACATGCTTTCAGGTGGGTATTGCTTCCCCCACACAGTAGAAACTAAGACTTAGAGACACTAAATTACCTGGCCAGGGCCCTGGGGCTGAGTCAGAAGTGAGTGCCAAGGGAGAAGTCAAACCTGGTGCATTCCCTCTTGCCATCCCTTGCTATAGAGCACCTCGTCAACAGCTGCTGTCTGCGGGGCGAACTCAGAAATGGGTGCCCTCTCTGTACCCTGTCACGTCCCCCAAACCACCAGCTTCTCAGCAAGATCCCTCTTAAAGTGGGGAGTACTTCTTGAAGAAGGACCCTCTTAAAGATGAAGGAAGAGAGTGTAAATTAGAGGATAATAGGAAGGGGGCAGAACGATAGTACAATGCGTAGGGCTTGCATGCAGCTGACCAGGGTTTGATCCACACCATCTCATAAGGTCCCCTGAGCACTTCCAGGAGTGATTCCTGATTGAAGAGTCAGAGGGGGTCCTGAGTACTTCCAGGTGTGACCCAAAAAAGAGGAGGAGAAGAAGAAGAAGAAGAAGAAGAAGAAGAAGAAGAAGAAGAAGAAGAAGAAGAAGAAGAAGCAGGAGGAGGAGGAGGACGAGGAGGAGGACGAGGACGAGGAGGACGAGGACGAGGAGGAAGAGGATGAGGAGGACAAAGAGGAGGAGGATGAGGAAGAGGACGAGGAGGAGGAGTTGAAGGAGGATGAGAAGGATGAGGAGGATGAGGAGGAGGACGAGGAGGAGGAAGAGGAGGAGGAGGAGGAGGAGAAGAAGAAGAAGAAGAAGAAGAAGAAGAAGAAGAAGAAGAAGAAGAAGAAGAAGAAGAAGAAGCAGGAGGAGGAGGAGGACGAGGACGAGGAGGACGAGGACGAGGAGGAAGAGGATGAGGAGGACAAAGAGGAGGAGGACGAGGAGGAGGAGGAGGAGGAGGTGAAGGAGGAGGAGGAGGAGGAGGAGGAGGAGGAGAAGAAGAAGAAGAAGAAGAAGAAGAAGAAGAAGAAGAAGAAGAGAAAAGAAAAGAAAAAGAAAAAGAAAAAGAAAAAAGGAGTAAGATAGTTGCCAGTGATAGTACAGCTGGTAGGGCATTTGCCTTGCACGCAGCTGACTTGGGTTTGATCCCTGGCCTCCCATATGGTTCCCTGAGAACTTCCAGGAGTAATTCCTGAGTGCAGAGCCAGGAGTCACCCCTGACCATCGCTGGATGTGACCCCAGAATAAAAACAAATAAACAAAAAAGAGGAAGATAAAAAGAGAAGTGAGCCCAGACATGGAAAAAGCGAGAGGAAGAACATGGGCCAGAGAAAGGCGAAGTGGACATGGAGCCCAAGACCAGGGCTGGGAGAGAGACCAGGAAGCCCCTCCCCATCAGACCCCCGCCCTCTTCCAACAGCTGATCCCAGCTGTTGCAGGCACTTGGGTTGACATCCAGATAAAAAGCGCAGGGAGCTCCAGCCCAGCCAAACACCACAGGATTCATCATATCCACCCATGGCTGAGGACAGAAACATGGCCAGCTCCAGATGATGTTGGCCAAAGGCAGAGAGGGCCACAGTGGCCAAAGGAGCAGGGCAACTCCAGGGTCCCCCATAGTCCTGTGTCCACTTCTTAAAATGGATGGACATTTATCCCCGACTCTTCTCAACACCCACCCAGGAAGAGCACTCCACAGCTGACCCTCGCCACGGGGCAATCCCGCCCCAGCCCCAGTCCTGAAACCACAGGCAACTTCATCTTCATTTCTCTTGTTATCTTGCTCCATCGACCAGGGCACAGCTGCTGGGTGACCTTCTGTTGAGGAGCCGCTACTCAGCGTTCTCTTTTCCCCATTCTGAAAAGAATCCATCAGTAATCCAATTCTGCTAGATTCAGTCCCATCTCAGCTAGTAACTCCCCACACAGCTTTTGGAAATAGTCACTTTGCCTACTCGGAGCGCCTGAAACCTGTGGTGAATCTAACAGGCACATCCATGTAATTAGGGATCTGAGGGAGGAGAAACAGGGAACTGCTTCCAATGAGTTCACTTTGGAAACATCTCCTGGCTGAGAGCGGATGGTGGGAGAAGCACCGGGCAAGCGGCTCATGGAAAAGGGAAAAGCATGGGACAGGGGACAGGATGGAACAATTGATGAATTAGACACCACGTGCATTTCTCTTTCCAAATCTTTCAAAGAATTGTGACTTACTGTGGTCAGAAATATTCTTGATATCAATGTGCATATATCACTAAAATAATGACAGCAACAGTACTTATCCCCCCTGTAAAACTACATGAGTTGTTTTTTGTTTTCTTTTGTTTTGTTTTGTTTTGTTTTGCTTTGTAGGTCACACTCGGTGATGCTCAGGGGTTACTCCTGGCTCTACACTCAGAAATCACTTCTGGAGGTACTCAGGGGACCATATGGTGTGTATGTGTGTCTCTGCATGTCTTTGTATGTATCCATTTATGTGTATGTGATTTGTGTCTGTGCATATATCTGTGCGTCACTGTGTATACGTCTATGTGTCTCTGTATATGTATTTGTGTGGGATGCTGGGATTCGAACCAGGGTTGGCCATCGATTTGCTCGAGCAGGCTCAATAACGTCTCCATTGTGAGACTTCTTGTTACTGTGTTTGGCCTATTGAATACTCTCAGTAGCTTGCCAAGCTCTCCAAAAGGGGCAGAGGAATCGAACCCGGCTCGGCCGGGCTGGCTGTGTGCAAGGTAAACGCCCTACAGGTAGGGCATTTGACTTGCACGCGGTCAACCCAGGTTCGATTCCCAGCACCCCATATGGTCCCCCGGACTCACCAGGAGTGATGCCTGAGCACAGAGCCAGGAGTAAGCCCTAAGAACCAGGTCGGCCATGTGCAAGACAAACGCCCTACCTGCTGTGCTATCGCTCCAGCCCCACATGGATACTTTTCTATGCTGTTTTGTTCATTTCATCCCATTCCGTTAGAAATCTATCCTCTCCTATTCTGTCTGTTCTATCCCCTTCCATTCTGATTCCATCCTCTCCTATCCTATTTTATTCTTTAAAATGCTGGTCATAACCTGCTAAAGTTACTTCATAAATCTGCTCCTGGACTACAATGCATAGTTTTAAAAACATGGATTTTGTCAGTCTCTGCCATCAGGCAAATTAGTGGCTGTTTATATCCAAATATAAGTTCATAATTTAAAAAATAAATTCCTTTGGAAAAAGTCAGGTTTAGCAAATGTTTTTACTGAGTAGTGAGAAGATGCTAATTAAAGAAAGATAAACAATCAGTTTTAATGCTCATAATGGCAACAGAAGAGAATAGTTAATGAAGTGAGCTAATTTGTGTCTGGGGTTACTCCTGGCTCTGCACTCAGGAATTACTCCTGGTGGTGCTTGGGGGACCATATGGGATGCTGGGAACCGAACCCGGGTCGGCCACATGCAAGGCAAATGCCCTATTTACTGTGCTATCTATCCAGCCCCAGAATCTTTATTTTATGAAGAATTACTTTTACAATGAAAAGTTTCACCGTTTCAAAAGAAGAATGTAATTAATGGCAATATTCAGTTGACCTCAATACATTTCTTTTTATGCTAAGCTTTCAGGAATAAAATGACACTGTTACTAAGACTCCCACAATAACTATAACTGGTCTCGAAAGCAACATTATGTTTTAGCTTTAAAGCTACCTACTATTTTTGGACTGGAGAGATAGTACAGAGGGTAGGGTGTTAGCTTTGCATGTGGCCAACCCGGATAGATTTGATCCCCAACATGGCATATCATTCCGATTACTCCAGGAGTAATTCCTGAGTTCAGAGCCAGAAGTAATCCCTTAACATTGAAAGGTGTACACTCCCCCCCCCCCAAAATAAAGACAACAACAACAACAAACCCTACATACTATTTTACCTGGACTGGCCTCGCAATCACATTCATTGATTTGAATTTATATATCAGCTAAAAAAATAAGGCGCCTATTTACTCAAATTATATTTTGTTGTTATGAAACAACTAAAGAAACATCTTAAAAACTGTACAAGTTCATCTCATATTAGTGTAGGAAGAATGTCTGAGAAAGTAGGATTGATCAGGGAACAAGCAGAAGAAAAGAAAGAGGTTGCTGAAATGTTTAGAATTTTTGATGTTTGTTTTGTTTATTTGGACTGGAGTGATCGCACAGCAGGTAGGGCATTTGTCTTGCATGCAGCCAACCCAGGTTTGATTCCTCCATCCTTCTCAGAGAGTGGGGCAAGCTACCGAGAGTATCCCGCCCACATGGCAGAGGCTGGCAAACTACCCATGGCATATTTGATATGCCAAAAACAGTAACAACAAGTCTCACAATGGAGATGTTATTGGTGCCCGCTAGAGTAAATCGATGAACGACAGGACGACAGTGCAATAAAGCAGTGCAGTTTTGTTTATTTCGGAGGTTGGTGGGGGGGTTCACAGCCCTGTGCTCGGGGGCTACTCCAGGCTCTGTGCTCAAAGGAGACCCCTGGCAATGCTTGGGGACCATAGCAGGTACTGAGAGTGGAACTGGGTGTCAGCGGCATGGAAAACACTCACCTTACATCCACCAATATCTCTTGCCCTGAATTTTTATAGGGCTAGATCGACATATTCTATTTGTCTAGAACTGTTAATTTTTTTTTTCAAAGCAGAAGCAACATTTTGGAGATGACGTGGGGCCTTGACTTTTATGGGTGGGGAGAATGGGATGCTGGGAGGGAAGAGAAGTTCCTTCTTCCCCCCACTCTCGATTTCAATCCCATCCCCTCCCACGCCCTCGTGATGTCCAGTGACTTTGGCCTCCCTGTCATTCCTCAAGACACACAATCCATGAGGGTGGGACGCTCGCTCAGATAAGAAACTGGGGGTTCTCATTGATTGGCAGGAGCATGATCAGGCTTAAATCCTTAATCCTTTACTCTTTCTTTCTTTCTTTCTTTCTTTCTTTCTTTCTATCAAATAAAATGAGGTTTGGGTTGCAAGCTGCATAGGTTCCTAAGGCATTTCAGCTCAATAGTGGTGCATAAAATAATAATGATGATAATAGTTCCGATGAAAATAAAAATAAGGGGCTGAAGCAATACACAGCGGGTACTGTGTTTGCCTTGCACAGGGCCAACCTGGGTTTGATTCCCAGCATCCCATATTGTCCCCCAAGCACCGCCAGGAGCAATTCCTGAGTGCAGAGCCAGGAGTAATCCCTGAGCATCTCTGGGTGTGGCCCCCCAAAGCAATAAATAAGTAAATAAATAATAAATATCATATTAACACCACCATAATTACCTACAATATTTTCATATCCTCCAAGCTACTTCAAACTGCCTCCTGAAATTGGTCTCTAACAAGGGGACACAGAATAGGCAATTAGAAATTAATGAGAGCTGTGTTCAGCCAGGGGTGGATAAAGATCTGCAGGGGCAACACCCGGAAAAGGCTCCCCCTTGATTTCAGGAGACCCAGATGTCAGTCAGCCCTGGGCTGGAAGGGGGCTCACCTTTCAAAGACTTTGCGGAAGGCCTGGGGATAGGAACTTGGGAGCTGCTGAGAAGTTTGGCTGGATCCTTGCCAGGAGGCTGTCTGGCTGCCTAGACTCTATCCAATTGTCTCCTAGATTTGGGGGACCCGCTGACCCCACTCCTCCATTCCAGTGCTGCCCCAATAGCATCCCTCCTCTAGGACATCTTGGTCCTGGTTCCCACCTCCTGGTCACTGAGCATGCAACAGACCGACATCAGCACGCTGCCAAAGGGAACACCCTGCAAATCTGCACAACGGCGGAAATCACATTGGTCCAGAAACGCCTGGAATGCTTCTCCAATGAGAAGCCAGAGCCTTGTCCTAACTTCGGGGTCTATTTTTAAGCTACCTTGGCAAGACCACATTGGAGCTTGAGACCTCAATTTTATGTGACTCCATGTATTGCCAGAGGTCACAGAAAGCTAAGAACAAGAAGGGTCATCGAGTTCCCAACACTCTTTGCCAGAAAGTCAGGGCTAACTTCATTTCCCACCGTGACTGGGGTTTAAAACACTGGGTTGGGATTAGCCGTAGACTTGCTATTGATTCTCACACACTGTCTCTCCATCCTCCATATGCCACCCCCTTTGTCGCTATTTTCCCTTTTTTGGAAGGGGTTGTTTGGGTTTGGGGATGCTCAGGAATTATTCCTGTCTCTGCTCAGAAGTAACCCTCTTGTGGTACCAACAGAGGACCATATGTGGTGCCAGTGAAGGAATAGTAACTTGGTTCATCAAAACCATAAAAGTAACACACTCTTATAAGCATATTACCTGAACTGAAAAAAAAAAGTTAAGTTGCAAAGGCTGGCAAGCTACCCGTGACGTATTCAATATGCCAAACACAGTAACAACAAGTGTCACAATCGAGACGATACTGGGCCCGCTCCAGCAAATTGATGAACAATGGGAGGACAATTCTACAGTGCTAAGTCACTGATATCTCTGAAAAGCATATTCAATATTCACAACTGAGGTCAGGGGCAAGGTGGCAGGCCCTCCATGCTCTGGATAGACAAGGTTTCTAGAATAACAGAATAATGGAAGGAATCAATTGGTCTTGACTCCATGCAGGGCAAGTCATCAATGTGGGTGTTACTTCCTGCTGCACAGGCATTGGGGGGTAGTGGTGGAGGACTTAGTTCTTGGACAATTGAGAGTTTTTGCATAGGATCAGTTTCTAGACACCTCTGCAATCATGGAGAACTCTGGCTTTTTTTTTTTTTTTGCTTTTTGGGTCACACCAGGTGATGCTCAGGGGTTACTCCTGCCTCTGTACTCAGGGATTACTCCTGACAGTGCTTGGGGAACCATATAGGGTGCCAGGAATCGAACCCGAGTTGGCCTCGTGCAAGGCAAACGCCCTACCCGCTGTGCTATTGCTCCACCCTGAACTCTGACTTTCTAAGCCTCAGTTGCTTTGTTAATTTGGGGGGTGGGGGTGGGATTGGGTTTTCTTTCTTTTTTTTTTCCTAACTATAATAAGGAATTTTAGGGCCAGAGTGATACAATAGAGGGTATGGCACTTGCCTTGCATACTGCCAACCTGAGTTTCCCCAACGTTCCATATCACACCCACCAGGAGGGGTCCCTGATTGCAGAACCAGGAGTAAGCCCTGATTACTGCCAGCTGTGCCACCCCTCCCCCCGGAAAAAATAAAAACAGAAACAGTAGAAGTTTCAACAAGAATATTTCTATGATACCCCTGAGGTATAAAAATGAGTGGATAATTCTTAGTTCTCAGTGTTTGTTTAATGTAAACATCTGTTGATCTGCTGTCTGATTCCGTGGACCCCACTGGAATAGATCTAGATAATGAGAAAAGGTCTCAAAGGCCTCAAACTTCTGCAGTGAAGTTACATCTTGGGTTGACGGGCCTGAATCCAGGATCATGGACAGCTGGCCCAGCACACCAGCCACATGAAGGAATGACCCTGTACTAGATACAATCCAGTTTGTATATGACTTTAATCCCAGAGTCAGACTCTTTACTGCCCCAGAGGTGAAAATACCAAAAATATGAGACTTATAAATTAATGAACTCACCTCTTCTGGAGCGATAGCACAGCGGTAGGGCATTTGCCTTGCACGCAGCCAACAGTTCGATTCCTCTGCCCCTCTCGGAGAGCCCGGCAAGCTACCGAGAGTATCTCACCCACACGGCAGAGCCCGGGAAGCTCCCCGTGACGTATTCGATATGCCAAACACAGTAACAACAAAGTCTCCAATGGAGACGTTACTGGGCCCACTCGAGCAAATCAATGATCAATAGGAGGGCCTTTACTTTACTTTACTTTTACACCTCTTCTGATATCTAGTCCCCAATTTTGCATCTTTGGGGGATGGAGAGCTGGACTTGAACCCCAAAACTACGTCCCCTGGGACCCCCCTCCATTGAAATAAAACATGAATCAAGCCGTTCCACTGAGAAATCTGGGTGGAGATGTAAATTGTTTTCTCTACTTCACGGTCTCAGTCCTAACAGGCCATCTCAACCAATGACGGACCTTGGGTACCAAGGTATCTCAGGTGGAAGGATGTGACACATCGACCAGTGTCATCACTGCTACAAATAGAATGGGAACACTGCTTATACACAGGAATTCTAGATCAGGCACCATATGGGAAGGTTCAAGAAAGCCATGCATTTTCCTTGCAATACCCTCTTCTAGTTTCTTCGTGATATTTGTAGCTCCTGTTTTGTTTGATAAATATGTGTGGTGTTGCCTTTGATTGATTAAGTCCTTTATGGGCATTGTATTTTAACCAAAGAAAAGACAGTTCAAGAATTTATTGCTGGACTGGAGAGAAAGCCTTAGTTGCATGTCTGACACACACAGGGACCCAGGTTCGATCCCCAGTACCAAGCATGGCTAAAGTAGCTCCGTTAGCCCTTGTTTTTGCAGGGGAGGCCCCTCTCCCTGCAAAAAACAAAACCCAAAACCTCACTCTTCTCTTTGTTTTTTTTTTTGAGGTAAATAGTGCAGTGTTTGTTATTTTGGGGGCTGTGTTGAAATTTCCTAGTCATGCTTCTAACTTGAATCTCACTAAAATTTCAGGTTAGAGTATCTAGGATTCAGTGGAAATAGCCCTCTCCTTTCTTTCTTTCTTTCTTTCTTTCTTTCTTTCTTTCTTTCTTCTGGCTTTTTGGGTCACACCCGGCATTGCTAAGGTTTCTCCTGGCTCTTCACTTAGGAATTATTCCTGACAATGCTCGGAGACCATATGGGATGCCAGGGATTGAACCTGGGTCTGTTGCATGCAAAGCAAACACTCACCCTATCCACTGTACTATCACTCCAGCCCCCTCCCCCAGCCCCCTCAGATTTCATACTATCATTATACATTCAGTAGTAGTGAAATCCAATTCACTATCTTCTATTGAGATTCTCTTAGCATGGTCTACATCTTGTCAATGGACTCAAAGCATCTTCTCACCTCAGCCCAAGTATGGCAAAGATTCTGACTCCTATTATCACTAACATCTCTTGGCATCACCTTTGAAATAAGAACTGGGTCACCTTCTTCCTTTCTCAATTTCTTTTCTTACTCTTGTTTAAACCTTCATCATTCCTGTCTGAATGATAGCCCTCCCTGACTAGATTCAAGTAAAACCGCTTCTGGTTCTATCATGCTTGACTGCCCTCCTTTCCTGTTTACTTTCTTTTCAGGGGGTTGGGTCATATGTAGGGGGCTCAGGGTTTATTCCTGGTTCTTTGCTCAGGAGGGACCCCTGCATTGCTCAGGTCACCAGGTGCAGTGCTGGGGATTTGAATGCAAGGCCAGTTGCACTGTCCTCCCTGTTACTTTACCTGCAGAACTGGACATCCTGATCAAATTGGGAGGATTCGGGTTGTGTGCCTTCCTTCAGCTGGCTGACATTGAAGAAGGAAAGGGTGTGGTTGATAAAGCCGTGCAGAGTCCCATTGTTACTGTAGGAGTACTGGTAAACCAGGCGGGGGATAAAGTCGGAGGTGACAGCGATGACGAAAGCCTGAGGAACAGAATGAAAATCACTTGAGGAGAGGCTGGGTGGTGACCATCCAGGTGGCAGTGTTCAGTCTGACTGCAAGACTGACTCCCACAGGCCTCTCGCCCAGAAGTCCTTTGCTTGGAGTTTGCATGGCCAGCTTGTGTGGCTTCTCATCCTTGGTGTGTGTGTGTGTGTGTGTGTGTGTGTGTGTGTGTGTGTGTGTACTATCTTGTAAGAGAGAGAAAGAGAGTGACAGAGAGACAGACAGACAGGGACACACACACACACAGACAGTCAGACACAAACACAGACAGAAAAACGCAGAGAGAGAGAGAGAGAGAGAGAGAGAGAGGTAGAGACAGAGACACACACAGAGATAAGACACACACAAACACACACAGAGAGACAAAGAGAGACAGGAGGGAGGGAGAGACATACAGACATACAGACATACAGATACACACAAACACAGACAGAGAGTGAAAGAGACAGACAGACAGACACACAGAGACAGAGACACACACAAACAAACAAAGAGAGAGAGGCAGAGACAGACACACACAGACAGAGACACACACAAACACAGAGAGAGAGACACGCAGAGAGGAGGGAAAGAGAGAGAGAGAGAGGAGGGAGGGAGAGAGAGAGAGAGAAAGTACCACTGTGGACCACTTAGTCCTGGAAGGGTTAAACCGCCCTCAGGGGTCTGCAGTGACACTACTGGTGTTACCCAAGCTACACAGAGTGGGAGATCCTCTGAGAAAACAACCAATATTGGTGAGAGTGTCACAGAAGGGCTGTGCGTGTGTGGACACTGAATGACTCTGTCCATATGTTACTGAGTGACACCAGGAAGCTCAAGGATAAGGCCACAGTGCCCTCAATCTGACCATCTGTTCTCACCATTTTTAAATACACCCTGTATCGATGGACTTCTTTTCATCCATTTCATTTTGGAAAGGGGAGGAAAGCGAGGCAAAGAACGGAGAGACCTGACCAGCCAGTCAAAACCACACATACCCTGCATCGCATCTGGTGTAGCTAAGCACCCATAAATGTCTATGGAGCAAAGCAGAGGACAAATGAGCAATTGCATGTTTGAATATGGAGGTACTTTCTGCACAGAAAATCTTAAATCTTTTTGGCAGCTGTTTACACTGAATCCTGTACCAACAATCAAAGCCACCCCGCCCCCCGCCCTTTTTTTTAAAAGTATAGTTTAGGTATTGTTTTCTGGATGTATACATGACGTGTGTATGGGGGAGAGACAGAGGCTGGCTATAACTCACCCTCCCATCTCAGAGGGTGAGTCACATACTTTTGAACATCCCAGTTCTTACTTTCTGAGCACTTGCTAATTGCCCTTTCATCCTTCCACTAGATTTCCAGAATGATCCTAGGTGGTGGATACCATTACTCTCTCCCCTCCTCACATATAAGGAGTTGGGTATTTTTTTTTTGTTTGGGTTTTTTTTTCTTTCTTGGGTCACACCCAGTGATATTCAGGGGTTATTCCTGGCTCTGCACTCAGGAATTACTCCTGGTGGTGCTCGGGTGACCGTATGGGATGCTGGGGATCAAACCTGGGTGGGCCACATGCAAGGCAAATGCCCTACCTGCTGTGCTATCGCTCCAGTCCAGATAAGGAGTCTTAGAGAAGTGAAAGAGATGGAACTTCCTGTCACTTGATTGTATTGATGGAAAGTACCTGACATTCAGGGCCTCTCTTCAAGTAGACTTGACCCCAAAGGAGCAACTCATCCATTATCCCAACTAGATTGTTTCTCAATCATAGGACACATGCTTCCTCTCTCAGACAGGGGCCGTTCAATGGCCTGACCCTCTCTGCTTCCCCTCATGGCTCTCCTGCCATTTTCTTCTCTGAATAGAGATCTGGGTCCCAGACCAAACCTGGCTTTCTCTCCCTGAGAAGAGTGGGCCATCGCTTTCAAGGTATGCACTGATCTGCTCAAAATTTTCTTGGGAGCTGGAAGAGGAGGCCCTCCCTGGCCACCCTCCAGGAGAATGCTAAAGTCAAAGGAGGCCTTGGCATGAACCCAGAAGGATTTCCTCCTCCGAAACATAGACATGTCTGGGGCAGCCATTAAGGAGATCGCCATAGGTAGATCTCCTCTCCTTCTATCTCCTCCTGTGTCACTGACGACATGGAGCCAGAGTCCCAGGGGATAATTAAGATTGTTCATTGACAACCTGGAGGAACTGTAATTAGGAATGGCGGCTTGGGCGAGGTGCCAGGTATTGTTCAGCACCGGAGGAGAAAAAGCAAGAAATAAGATGGCTAGATATGTGACATTCTTTCCTCATGATTCTTGGCTCTGAGGAAAGATCTGATGTTGCCCCTTAACACCCTGGTATGCAATCTAGAGGATAATTATCCTTCTTCCTCTCAGTGCAGTGAAACGAGGGACAGAATCACACAGCTTTGGCCATGGTGCCATGAGAAAGAAGATCGGGTGCCCTGTTTACTGGGAGCTATCTTAAGGAACACTGCAAATGGGAAAGATGGGCCTGTGTCAAGGACCTCCCCAAGAGCCAAGAGGTATCCCACATGTAAGCACTTACGTTGATGATCACAGAGAACTTGCCGATTCCGGAGAGAATGTCAAACCAGATCCCTGTAAGATGGAAAGGAAGCTGTCTGGCTCACTCACTCCCACGCTCAGTGATGACAACACTCTTTCTTGCTCAGGGGGACATTTCGCAGACAAGTTCCCTGGGGAATGTTGGGTGGGCCTTCCAGGAATGGACTTGTCTGGAAAGGTTTAGAATCCCCTGTCTGAAAACGGGGGCTGGGATAGGGGAATGAGGGCTCCTGGCAGGGGAGAGTATGGCCTGTCCCGCCATGGAGGTTATGAGGATGGTTACGAGGATGAGGAGTTCAAGATGGGAAAGAGGTCAAGCCTCCCAGTTCTTCTTGATTCTGGGCCCACTGTTGGGTCAGGGTGGCATTGGGTGGACACAGTGTTGGGGATGAGCCTGTCTCAGGTTCCCAGCAGAGACCATACCTATGTCTTTGGTCCTCACAGCATCCGGCCGTCTCAGCTCTGTCACAAACTTCTTTGCATCCAGCCGCACTTCGATGACATTGTTGAGGAGGGCAAAAACGGGTGCCAGAGGGAAGGAGGCCACAAAGAGGGTGACAAAGCCGAACTGGATAACTAAGAGAGAGGACAGTGTGAGAGGCTGCGACAGGAAGAAACCTCAAGTGTGTCTTGCTCTAGTCCCTGCCTGTTCTCAGCAAATCTTTCGTTCTTTACAATTTTGGGGTTTGGGAACCATAGCTGGTGGTGCTCAGAGGCTGCTTCCAGATCTGTCTTCAGGGATCAGTTCTGGCTCTGCACCTGGGGAACCATCCAATGCTGGGGATAGAACCTAGGTACTCTGCATGCTGAGCATACACTCAACCCATTGCGTTATGTTGCCAACTTGAGTCTCTTTTCCAGGGTGTTCTCACAGCCTCCCTTCTCCTCTGGTCCCAGAGATTTCTTTCTCAACACCCGGAGGGAGAGCAAAGTTCTGAATTTCATAACCGAGATATGAGGAAAAGAAAAGCATCAACTCTCCCTCACCCTTAAACCTCTCACTAGTGCCGCGGGCCCAAGAATAAATTGTTTCATATTCGCAGGCCAGATCATCTTGCCAGAATGGCCTAATTCTTCCCCAGAAGACAGAAAGCTGTTTTATCAACCTGTTCCCACAAAACTTTATTTATAAAAACTAAGAAGAAAGCTTGTTTTTGGTCCCTGGGCCAGAGTTTGCCACCCCTTCCCCCCTCCAAGTAACTTAAAATTCTGAGTCTCAAAGTTTCTCTGCTCTTCCCACCTCCAGAGTCCCAGACTTTAGTCATTCCTCACACAGATACTGAGCGCTCACTGGAGTCAGGCACTAGAACAAGTATCTAAGGTGGCAAAGGTCATATTTTGCTGGTAGGAAGTTGGTGTTGAGGGGAAGGTGTGCAAACAAGTTGGATGTATGTTGGCAGAGAGAGAAAGCCCAGAGACAGCAAGGACACATGGATCATGGCCCTTCAGGATGAGGGGGTAAGGAATGTCTCCACGTGGAGAAGGCAAGTTTTATCTTGAGAGATAGACTGTGGTTCTGGGAAGGCTGGATTCAACACTTTGTGGAGAAAGCCCCAGCCAAGCATGTGTCTGGAAACAGTCCAAGCACTCACCATTTTCACCTGGACAGCCAGGGGCATCTTCTGTCTCCAGGCCTCTATAAGGTCAATTCAGTCCCATGTGCTTGTGCTCTGACCCTCTCACCTTTAGGGACTCGTCCACTGTTCTGTTGGCATCCGCCTATTTATTTTTTTCCAGTTCCTTCCCTGGTGATAATGCTGTTTTGCAATTGGCTCCCAACCTATCTCCCTTCCCCTCTCCTAATGTCCCTCCCAATGACCACCCAACTACTGCCTCCCAGCATCTTCTAATACCTTACATGCATTGTACAGCATCCATAATTTCTTATTCTCTTGACATTTTCTGAATGCTTCAAGTCCTTCCATTAATGATGCACAAGCAAGTGTCCTCAGTCTCCCAGACCACCAGAGGCCATCTCCTGGGACAAGCCCGTTGGTGTGAACCCCGTAATGGCCTCCCCTAGTTTCTGCATGCCTCTGTTCATGCTATCAGGACTGGTCTGTGCAGGGGAGAATGGCAGGGATGTACACTCCAGGGGCTCGGTATATACTTGCCAATCTGAACCCAATACCTAGTCCCAGGAAAGTCTCAATAGCTCAGGTCTTCTTATTTATTTCTGGGGAGTGTAGACCACACGTGGTAGTGCTCAGTGCTTACTTCTGGCTCAGGAATCACTCCTTATGAGGCTTGGTGGGTAACCATAGATGGTGCTGGTGTTGAATTTGGATTAGCCACATGCAAGGCAAGAGCCCTACCTGTTGTACTATCACTCTGGCTCTGTCAGGTCTTCTTATGAAAGAGAAGTTATTTTACTTCTTGTGCCTAATTTACTTTCTGCAGACATTACAAATAATAATATCCACCCTGGACCAGGGATGTGACTCAGACTAGAGCTTTTGTCTTGCAATGAGCAGACCCTGGGTTCAATTCCTGACACTATAGTAAAAAAAAAAGGTAAAGTAATATAATAACTGTCACTGTCACTGTCCTCCCGTTGTTCATCGATTTGCTCGAGTGGGCCCAGTAACGTCTCCATTGGAGACTTTGTTGTTACTGTGTTTGTCACTGGTAGCTTGCCAGGCTCTGCCGTGTGGGCAAGATACTCTCGGCAGCCTGCCGGGCTCTCCAAGAGGGGCGGAGAATCAAACTCAGGTCGGCCATGTTGGCTGCGTGCAAGGCAAACGCCCTACCGCTGTGCTATCGCTCCCGCCCTAATAATAATAATAATAATAACAATACCAACTTCATGGGAGACATAAGAGTAAATGATTATGTGTGTAAAGTGCTTAGAACAATGCCTCCCACTCAGCAGGAGTTCAGTGATGTTATCTGCCATGTAATTTTACTTTTATTGGAGTCAATATTAACATGCAGAGATGACTGCAATGTGCACAGCACCCTTAGAAGATGCACAGACACACTTGTAAGGTGTGCTCTCTGGGGAGAGTCAGAAGGAGGTCAATGCTGGCTGTGGGTTTTCATGCACCTCATGTCCTGAGGCCAATCTCTCCATTTCAAAGGGCCTTAGCATCCTCACTGATAAGTTCAGGAAACTGGTTTCAATTCCCTTTGGATCTGATTCTCATTCTCTTGGACAAGCTTCAAGATTCTAGGATATTCATATTAAGAAGGGGGGAGAAGAAACAGGATCAAACTTTAAAAAAAAAAATAACTTCCACCAACAAGGAATATGCCTCAGCACAGTAGAAGTTTCAAGAAAGAGACCTTCATGGGACTTTATGTAACACAAAAACTGGATTTGAGGGGCTGTTTGGAAACCCAACTGGTAGTGGTTGGTTACTGTTCTGGCTCATACAATGTGGCTATCATCCCTAATGCTCAGTGAATGTCAGTTGGGTCCTCAAAGACAAATAGGCGCACATCTGTCTGGGATCCTTTGGAATGATGGCCTGGTTCACTGGCTAGACACAGGGGACTTCCAAAGCATGCTCTGGGCGCCAGCATAAAATTCAAGGCCTAGTCCATCTTGTAAATAAGGCTTTGCTAAGGAATTCACTTTAGAGTTGAGGAACAGACAAGGGCAAAGTGGGTGATAGGAGGGGAGTGGTACTAACAAGGAAAGCAAAACAGATGTAAGGCGGACTTCTAAAACTTGTAAAACATGGCCTGTATTTAAGGACAGATACAAATCTATCTTTCTGTCTGGAGTTCTGAATTGCTCTTCTTGATCCTAATGAGCTCAGTTCTTGATTCTAATGAGCTCAGGGCAAATGTTCTTCATCTCCTAAGTGGCTTCCTCCAACAGAACTGTGCCAACTCTCTAAAGCCCCAATGAGGACTTGGCCAGGAGAGCAATGCAGGGAAAATCAAGTAACTTGAGATGACTAGAAGCCCAGAGAGCATGTCCTCACCATGTGGGGTCAAGGACACTCCGCATCCCAAGGTCCTTTCAGAGTGGCAGAAAAACTGAACTCTCCACTTACTCAACTTTCTCTACCATGAGCTCCAGAAGTGAGACATGTATACAGTATTTGTGGATTGCCCTGGGGGTTGTGTTTTACCTCCACAAATTCTCCAGACACAGGTTCCCTGTTGTCTTTCTTTAGACAGTGTCAACAGCTTCAAGGGGTAGCTACCTACTAATGCCACAAATTATTTACTCCCGGAGATTGGTCATATTTACGTGACTTAATCCTCAGTTGCCCTTAGTTCCTAGCACCCCAATCTTCTAACACATGGTGTCTGCAGTTTTCTCTTGCCATGGAAATCTCTGCATTAAACAGCCTCAAGGAAATGGGCTAAACAAAGATCAGTGGCTCTGAACTTGCAGTGACAAGATACTTGATCCCTTCTGATATTTCTTCAGGGCGTCCTGGGCCAAGAAAAGTTACTGTCTACAGAGGTCCCATGTACAGAAATGTTGCTTGCTTGAACTGAATACCCTGCCCATTTCTAGGAATCAACAGAAAGAGGCAGAAGAAATAGTAGATTTTGTTTGATTTAAGTGGTGGCAGAGTGTAGGATAACATTGGTTTGTCCTTTCTCCCTTACCACAGGGAGTTTAGGTTTATTGGGTTACACCCATCACAGTGCTCCCAGGACACTCTCATTCTTTTGTGTTTAACTTCTCCTCTGTGCTCTGCTTCCCCTATCTGTAAATCACTTACATCCCCAAATCAGACCCTGTGACTTGTAAGGTCAGGTCCTTCTAAGGACTCTGGATTTTGTATTTGTAAGTGAAATTTTGCTTTTCTCTTTCCCTTATGTCCTTTGTATAGTTTACCTTAGAGCATGTCCTTTTCTCACAGACACATGAAGACAGTTAATGCTATGCTTTTGTAACTTGGGAGTTAATTCACTCAGAATAATATTTACTCCAGGAGATCGGTCATATTTACTTGACTTAATCCTCAGTTGCCCTTAGTTCCTAGCACCCCAAAAGTAGGGTCCTGAAGAAGGAACTGGATGGAAACAGGCAAGCTCTAAGCTACCTTGGCATAGAAATGGGACAGGCCAAGTGCTATAACATTTATAATAAGTCGAGAGCATGGTCGTGGACGAATTTCATCATGACCCAAAGAGAAGTGACTGGACACGGACCCTGCTAGGGTTAGGAAGGACTAATCTGGCCTGAGGACTGTAGTCTGGGATCTATAATGAGATGTTTCCAGGCGAGCCACCCTTTAAACTTAGTACATCTCTTACTGTGTCTGTTCAAAACGACTAGAAAGATTATTAAGAAGTAAATTTAAGATGACTGCTTAAATAGTTACGGACTAAGGAAAGATGAAATTCTGCCCTTGAGTGGATCTCCTAGCAGGATGAGCTCTTTGTCTTAGAAGAGCTCCCCCCACCCCATCCTCCTCCAGAAGGAAGTGCTTTATATGTGTTGATGGCGCTATCTGACCTGTAGTTGCTATCCCCAATACAGGTGACTGGACTCTTGACTAAGGCAGCAAGACTGGGAGTGGGGAGACTAGTATGAGAGAACTGAGATGGGAATGAGGGGCATTGTGAGACTAGAATGTATAAAAATATACATTTAGTTTAGTAAAAGCACCCCAATCAGGCACAAGGGGAGGATGAAATAAATAGCAGGACGGAGATTGGAATAAATGGTGACTGATCACCAACCAGTTTGGTGACCCTGTTCCCTCCCTCATGCATTCTGTTGGTGGCAGTGGCATGCCAGGGTGGGGAAGCAGCTCATGGCCACCTAATGCATGTGGCGAAAAAGCCCACAATTATTTTGTGACCACACAGTGGAGGTGGGGGTGGGGAGCAGAGGAAGTGGGGGAAGAGAAAGATAATAACCCTCTAGCAAACAAATGCTAAACCTAGGTCTTGCTTTTCTTAGTTCAAGGTATTAGATGGGTGGCAGGTTCACTACAGAGAACACGTGACCAGCCTTCATCAACTCCAAGATCTGCTTCTAAACACAACCAGCCCCCATCAGGACAAGAGCAGGGCCGGAAATCCTCCACGTGCTGCATAATAGAAGCCAGCTTGGCTCGACCAATAATAGATTAAACCTGGCCAAGCCAATTTTGGAGGAATCTGTAAGTTGATTTTTCAACTAAATCTTTACAAAGCTTGCTGCAAAGTGTTCCAGAAAGGTTGAGCTGGAAGCACAAACTCCTGGAAACACAACACCCCCAGCCCCCCAAGGTTTTCTCTTCTCACTCTCCATCAGCCTTTGAAAAATAACCACCCGGTCTCTGCTGCCTGATGCTGGAGACAATTAAAAGCTTGGCCTTGACTACCTGGGCTGAGGTTAAAACAACAAGGAGGAGTGGGCTAAACTAAACAAGATGGCATCCAACAGGGACATTCCAGGACAATCTGCTTAGAGAAGAAAACAGGGATTTTAGAAGAACAGAGTGGACTGTCCAGGACTGATGAAAAAGCTCTTAATGGAACATCATTTTGATTTTCTACTCATTTAAACACAAATGAGCGTGCACACACACACACACACACACACACACACACACACACACACACACACACACAGGCTGACCTGGCATTCAAGGTCCTTGGCGATCTGATTCCAACTTATTTTTCCAGACATATCTCTTCCCCACCCATGCTCTGTGCTCAGGCCTAATATTTGGCCAGAATGCTTGAAGATCAACAATGCCCACTTTCCAACCTTTTCTCAAAACCATTTGGACTCCTAAGGCTCACCATGTTTTCCACATTTCTGAGCTTTTGCATACACCACTCTTATTGTAACTTTTCTAATTTTTCTGCTGGGTGAATGACCATTTGTCTTTAGCTTCAATTCAAGCTCCCTGTAATGTCTTTTCTACTAAAAAGCCTCGGGTTGGAGAAATAGTATAGTGGATACGGAGCTTTCCTTGCATGCTGCTTATGGTTCCCCAAGACCTGCCAGGAGTGATCCCTGATTGTAGAGTCAGGAGTACACCCTGAGAACTGTTGCATGTGGCCAAAAAACAAACAAACAAACAAATCCCCAAAGAAGTCTCTCTTCAATCCTATTGCCCAGCATATCATTTAAGTAGGCCAAACACCACAGACATCTCGCTTCCATTTCTCAATAATACCTTGCACATGTCACTTTCTTTTTTATTTGACTTGATCTCTAGACTATAGGCCCCCTAGAGACCACGGGAAAATCTTAATAGTTCTTGAGTCCTCATAATTTTATGTGGTTTCTACTCTACGGCAAACAGGCAGCTTGTATTCAGCTATAAACACATAATAACCACAAAAAGAATCAGACAAACTGAAATAGATGGATGAAAACTTTGGCTTTTCATGATAATGAGGTGAGATGAGGTCATGAGTACAAAGACTCCACATGTCATACTCAGTGCTGCTACCCACAGACTAAAAGAGACTTGGTGGAAAACAAGTGAGAGAGTCCAGTTCTAGTAATTGCAGCTTTAAAGATATACTTTTAGTTTAGTAAAAGCACAGAGCACTTGATAGTTTAGTGTAAACAACACAGTGTGTGTAACAGGACTGAAAACCAGGGGCTTAAGAATCCTCTCTTTCAACAGTTCTTAAAAAACAACATCAGTTGTGTGCAGGAACACAGTGAGTGTCTTCTCAGCCCACAGGCAATTCCTCATACGATTCAACTAGGAACAGCCTGTTAATACCAACACACAAGAAATAAACTCAGCAAGGGAAGGTTATCATTATTTATCTTCTAAGTCCATATTTCAATACTATGTCCACAGAATGCTTTTATCAAAGGGCAAGGAAAACCAACATTCTCGGCACTGGCAACTTCTGGTATAAGAGAGAATTGTAAGTGTTAGTTGACCCATTATACACAAAGAGATTAGGGGAAGACAGGGCGGGAGCTGTTTATCCCAGTGGGAGCAGTTATTGCTTAGGAAAACAGTCTCGGTAGGCTTATAAGAGGGTTCCCAATTCATGATCCATTTGTTCATGAGTGAATCATTCATTCATCCCAAGAACATTGAGAAAATATTAAACAATTTCTAGACCTGTATTCTGGACACTTTATTTGTGGCTAGGAAACTGCCATAGATGCTTCTGTGGGGTAGGGGTGAAAAGCATTGCCATCAAATCTTTCCTGGGATTCCATGCACATAGTATTCTAATGGCAGCATTATCGATGGACAAGAGGAAATCATTCTCATCAGAGGTTTTCTACAGACATTACAGCCTTGACTTGAAGAACAAGTTCAAGAATCATGCAAAATATTGGTAGTTAAGACAGTCCTGCAATCCAGGGGTCCAGATTCAGCAACTATCTACTCAAGAAGTAATGATAGTAAGTGGACTTCCCTTTTAACCTGAATGAGGTCACCTGGGGTTTACACAATGGTTTGGGCTCAAGTCAAAAACTCTAGAAGTCAGAACAGGAAGAAATGAGCCTGAAAGAACAAATTAAGCATTAGAGTTTACTGCTTGCAAATCAATTCCATGATGGTATAGATCATCAAGGCCTGTTTTACTATTATTTGTGATTAAGGGAGAGTTCATCCTCAATTTTTCCTTATCCCACCCACATAAACAGTACAGTATTTGTTTCTTTATATGGAGAATTCTGCTACTCAAGTTTCAAAGTTATCACACTAGATCCCAGGCTGATAGAATAATATTGACCTATTCATACAGAGTCTTCTTTGCTTTAGGATAAGACACTGGGGTTAAGAAAATATGTATTTATTTATTTATTGGGGGGGGCCACACTCAGTGATGTTCAGGGATTACTCCTGGCACTGATCTGGAATTAATTCTGGTGGTGCTTGGGGACTAGATGGGATGCAAAGAATTGAACCTAGATTGGCTGCATGCACGGCAAATGCTCTACTCACTGTACGTTAAGACAGTCCTGCAATCACCTAAGGAAATATTTAGAGGTGAGCTGTTTTGATTGCCACAGAAAAGGGCAGCAAAGTGTGACTTTCACTCATATGGAGTATAAAGGCCTTTGTATCCGGATCTTCTAGAATAATCTACTCATTCCTCCCCTTCTACAAGTTCTGAGCAAGATTCTAAACTCACAAAGGTTGTGAACTTTCAAAAAACTTTTCCTAATTATTGAACCTCGATAGGTAGCATATTTTCTGGCTCATCATATTCAGTGGCATGATATTATTATTCCAATTTTCCCCCAGGGATTTTATTGAATCACTGTGAGATAGACCCTTACAAAGCTGCTCATGATGAAATTTCAGTCATACAGTGCTATAACACCCATCCCTCCACCAGTGTACACTCCCCAGCACTGGTGTCCCCAGGTTCACTCCCATCTTCTATGGCAGACAGTTCTCTCTCTCTCTTACTCACTCTCTCTCTCTCTCTCCTTTTGAGCATTGTGGTTTGCAATACAGATACTGAAATGTTGTCATGTATAAAATACATGTGTGTGTGTGCATATGCATTGTGTGTGTGTGTGTATCCCTTTACCTACTTTTAACACTCAGTTTTTGTCCAGCATGATCATTCTAACTATTATTGTCATACTGGTCCCTTCTCTATCTTACCTACCCCCAACCCCCCCCCCCCACACACACACACTTGTGGTAGATTTCAACCATTGACCAGTCCTCCTAGCTCTTGTTTTCCCTGACCTTGGATTCCAATTTTTTTCAATGAAAAAGGGGAGTTTTAGACAGACCAAAATGATTTTCTAAGAACTGCACATCTAACAGTTGATGAAGGTATGAAATAAGTAGAATTTCTGATAATAAAAGGTAAAGGCCCTCCCGTTGATCGTCGATTTGCTCGAGCGGGCCCAGTAACGTCTCCATTGGAGACTTTGTTGTTACTGTGTCTGGCATATCGAATACTCTCGGTAGCTTGCCGGGCTCTCCGAGAGGGGCGGAGGAATCGAACTCGGGTCGGCCATGTTGGCCGCTTGTAAGGCGAACGCCCTACCCGCTGCGCTATTGCTCCAGCCCTGATAATAACCAATATCAATGTTCTTTTGCCACACTGAAGTGTAGATTCAATCCTGATACAATAGTGGCCCCTCCCTAGTCTTACTTGCACGCACATATCTTAGGTTTCCTCTATTGGATCTTCTCCAAACTGATTTCCATCTGACTGTCAGAGAATAAATTTTTATTGATACTAGCACCACCCTCAACATATTTAGTTACTTCCCCCTCTCCATGTGTCTTTGTTCACATGTACATCTTCCCTGGAAAGCACACTACAGCTTCCCTGGTGTTTTCTACGTCTTTTCTCCCACCTGCCTGCATTCGAATCACCTCAAAAATATCACACCAGTGTTCCTAGTTCCATTTCTCAAAGCTAGTGAGAAATAAGTTGGTGAGATCTATGGACTTGTCTAGTCTGGTAAATTTATGGTAAATATTTTTTGGGTGAACCAATAGATGACATGACTTATTCACTCTTGTTTACTTTATCTGTCTTCCCAATGATACTGTGAAGACAACTTTCCATTCATTCATCCACACATCCTCCCATTAATCTATTTGGGTTGTGGTTTATAGTCAGAGAAGAAGTGATTTGAAAGAAGTTCTTCAGCACATTACTAAGAATCTTGGTATATCTTATCCCTTTGCCCTTATATCTTTCCAAAACATTCTGACAAGAGTCAATACAAATAAGATTAGGGTTGAAGAATTTTATTTATTTGTTTTTGAGCCATGACCAGTGATGTTCAGGGGTTACTCCTGACTCTTCACTCAGGAATCCCTTGTAGTGGTGCCTGGGGGATCGTATGGGATACTGCAGATTGAACCAGGGTTGGCACAGACAAGGCAAGTGCCTTGCCCACTGTACAATCTCTCTAGTCCCAAGAGGGTTGAAGAAGTTTAGAAGAAATGAAATAAATAGCAGACAAAAAAGGGTCAACGACATTTGCCACCACATAATGTGGATATGGTTGAACAACAAAGTCTACTCTGAGCTTCCTTGTTGCTAGAGCAAGAAGAGAAATGGAAAAGTGATGTTCCCCAGTTTAATCTGAAAGATTGCCTTCTGTTCACTTTTTCATGCATGCATTTCTTCATTCACTCATGATTTAAGTATTGGCTGGGCATCTCTGCCAACTCAGGGGCAGTTTGCAATATAGTGAGGGTCTGGTGTCCAGACAGACGCTTGCCTTTTCTCCGACGAATTTATAAGAGGAGAGACTCCTAATATAGATAATTCCAAACAATGTCTGCTCAGGAAGCAGAGGAGAAATAACCTGTGACTCACCCCACTTCCCAGAAATATGGGAGTGGGCCCCTGGATGCTGCCTGCATGGTGTTTGAATGTCATTTGGGGAAGATGGCAGGTGCCTGATTATCCAGTGGAATGACTCAGTTTGTATAAACAGGATGGCTCAGGGAAAGGAATTTCCTGGTTCTTTGAGCCACTGTCTTGTAGCACACACACTTGACATTCTGTGGGACAGAATATGCAGGTTTTAGAGCTGATGGCTGTGCAGATAGTCTGGAATATTTTATCACTCACAGCTGAGGTACCCTTGAGACTGACTTTCTACATCTGTTGGAAATAACCCAGTGTGGTCCCTATCATCCATGACCAAAGTCTATAAGACTTAAAAAAGAATCTTGGCATCATCTGAATCATCACAATTTGAAGCCTGATTTTCAGCTTCTCTGTCTTTAATAAGTGTTTACTTTTACCTGATTCATAAACATAATCTTCAGGTGGGGGGGGGTCCCCCTGAAGGCTTGTCCTGGCTGTGGTATGCAACAGTCTCCAGTCCTCTGCGTTGTTCCTGACTCTGTCCCACTTGTAAAACACTGAGGTTTGCTTGGGTATTAGTTATCAAGCATTATCATATCAATAATTGATTAATACACAGTGGTGTTCTTGCCCAAAGACCCATGAAATTGTACAAGTACCTTCATTTGTACTGTTATAGGATACCTTCGGGAGATAGTACTCCCTACCTGCAAACACTTCAAAATCAGAAAGAGATGGAGGAGGGGAGGGTAGAATATCTAGTTAAATCAAACAGAATCTGAGTGACGGGGGTACTTTGAGGGATGATGTCGATAGTGTCCAGTGGAAAGTTTGTTTTCAAAATCCTCACTCAAAAAAGAACCTCTTTCATACTTTCACTTATCGAGCACCTTCTATGTGCCCTTATCTTCACTTATTGAGCAACTTCTATATGCCATCTTCTTCACTTTATTGTGCACCTTCTATGGGTCTTATTCTTCACTTATTGGGCACCTTCAGTAGGTCCTTGTAGTCAGGAGCTGTTTATGGAGGAGATATCAATCTTGCCCTCAAGAAATTCCCATAGTAACTTGATGTATCTTGTCAACCTAGGCTGCTGGTCTTTAAGTGAGAAAAACTGACCTGGGCATCATTTATTTCTCTGATAACATAGCAATACAACTTCATCAGGAGATTGTCTTGGCATCTGTCCCTGATCTCCTCCCAGGATTCACTTCAGGCTCTCATTTTCATGCCAAATTCTGCTCTATTGAAGTCAAACTGCCACAAGTCTCTAGAGAACTCAGCTTATAACTCTTAAAGCTGCAGAAGAATTTCCCTTTCCAAGGGCCCTGAGGTAAAACCCCCACAACTAGGCAGTGAGGAGCCTGCAGCAAAAGGGGCTTTGAAGCCCCAGGTTGGGGTTGGGGACAGTGATGATTAATGTCCAGGCTGGCTCCTGGGCCAGCATTCTTTGCTTCCCTCCAAGGTGGGGGATGGGGGCCTTCCCTTGAAGTCCCTCTAAGTAAGCTCTTCAGGAAAAGAGTTTGATATTAAAGATTCCCTCGAAAGCTGACTGCTCCCCTCACAGGTTTCCACAGCTTAATCCCTCACTCTCAGGTTTCTCTTTGTCTGGAACCAGCCTATCCCCAGCACCAAGTTTACTCCAGGCCCCTCTTCAGACTGACAGGAAGCTTTCCCCCACCCCACCCCCAACTCGTGGCTCTCCCTACTCTTCATCATAGCCCCTCTCCCAGGCCGGCTGGGCCCCAGGGCCCAGGTTCCAGCTCAATTTAGGAAAATGTAAATATAATATATCTCTCCCGGCTGCCTCCCTCAACTGATGACCTGCTCCACCATTGTAACTGACAGGCTCAGAGTGGGCTCAGCGTACTTCCTGTCTGCGTGGGTGGTCCCGGGGATCACAGGGGAAGGAAGCTGACAGCTGAGTGCAGGACCAGGGATCACCATGTCAGGCACACCCGAGGCAGGGGGCTGCTTTGGTTTCACTTGCTCTCGATTTTCCTCAAAGCTCAAGACAAGGGCCTTTCTGGAACCCAGGAGGTGTATAACCTGCTGGGAGAGGAGAGGGGGTCTCACCCACCTTATCCTTCCACTGAAGTCCCAACTGCACTAGGTGCTAGTGTTAGGGACCCACTTAGCCGGAGAACTTCCATGACAGGCTCTAAGTGACTTAGGCCTCTTCCAGGAGCAAGAAAAGCAGAAAAACCTGATGCTTTTGTCAAAGATTACATCCCCGGAATAAGATTAGTCTTGGAATGTAACTGCCAGGAATGTAACTGTCAGGTGGGTTAGATATTGTGGGCCAAACCAACAACAAAATATAAGCTGTACTCTGTAGGTAATAGAGAATTTGCTGAGTAATGCTGACTTGTCAAAAGGAAAGTATAAGAACTTGCTGAACCTAGTGCTTGGGGTCCTTTGTTGAAACCCACTATGTCTGCAGATACTTGGACCCCAGCTAGCTGGAACAATAAACCTCGCTATGTGATTTGCATTATCGGCTCTGTTCTCTGTCCTTGAGGGGTGGTCGACTCCAGGACTCTCTCACTGTCACTGTCCTCCCATTGTTCATCCATTTGCTCAAGCAGGCCCAGTAATGTCTCCATTGGAGACTTTGTTGTTACTGTGTTTGGCATATAGAATACATCACGGGTAGCTTGCCAGGCTCTGCCATGCAGGCGAGATACTCTCGGTAGCTTGCCAGGCTCTCCGAGAGGGGCGGAGGAATAGAACTAGGGTCAGCCATGTTGACTGTGCAAGGCAAATGCCCTACCACTGTGCTATTGCTCCAGCCCCGCCGGACTCTAACACTGGTAAAACTGTCAAAGGCAATGATGTAGAAAGAATTCCTAAGGGGTCTTTGGAGGTGCTAGTAGGCAACTTGCATACCCCCTTCCTCAGTCTTTTGGTGTCAAAATGTATCATCCAGTTTGTATGCATGAACCAGGACACCAGCACTGTAAAGTACCTGGAGAACATCAAGCCTGGTCTAGAGGTTGAAGTTCTAGAATGAAGTTCCATGACAATCCATGGGAAAATGACACACCACACGTTCTGTTTGTGCAGTTATGTTTCATGCACACTCCTTTTCTCTCTCATTCAGAAAAGTGTGGGATTGAGTGGAAGTTTGGGCAACACTAGCTGTGTTTTTACCTTCTGAGTCTAAAATCTGCTGGAGCTGAGGCTGGAGCGATAGGACAGTGGGTAAGGCAGTTGCCCTGCATGTAGCCAACCGGGGTTCCATCCTTGAGATCCCATAGGGTCCTTCGGGCAGCACCGGGAGTAATTTCTGAGGAGTGCAGAGGCAGGAGTAACCCCTGAGCATTGCTGGGTTTGCCCCTCCCCCTCAAAGAAAAACAACCAACCAAACAAACAAACAAATAAAATCTACTGTAGAGGGGATGCTTCACTCAGGACACATGACATAGTTGGTGGTGCCACCCATTCCTTTCCTACTCTGCTCCAATTGGCACTCAAGTCTAGAAATGAAGTGAAATCAGGACGCTGAGAGCACATGGCCATGGCCACACTGCTACATAAAGACAGAGCTGAATGCTCTTCCACGTCTCATCCCTAGATGGGTAGATGGGATTTCGCTCATGTCGCCCCACAGGCTTTCACTTGGAAGACAGAACACACAGAGAAAACCCAGAGAAGGGAGTGGAGGGGAGTTTGCTATCACTAGTCTCCCTGATGGGGATGGGGGGTAGCGGTGGGGGTGTGGCAGAAACGGTGCCTCCAGCAGGGTTTTGACATTTGTGGATTTCAATCTTCTCTCCCACCAAGCAACTTCCCAGAGCGGCTCCTTAGGAGTCTGTCTGGGTTCACATTACGCCTTCTCCTATTTCTCTGGCTTGCTCACTGGAAAGGCATATACAATAGGCCTGAGGTGGGGGCAGGGAGGCAGATGGGAAGGAGGGGGGGAGGGGGGAGGGGGTTGTAGAAGGAGGAGGCGATGGAGAAGCAAGGATCCTTGCCATTCTTGAGCATCTTTTCACTGGACTGCCATTTGTAAGTGGAGATCCAAGAAAGTATGAGTAGAAGTTAAAAAAAAATGCTTCTGTCTTGATAAGTAAAAAATAAAACGAAATACACCCAAACCCTCTTTTGCTTAGTCCCCTTTTATAGGTCTCTTACACAGCTATAGTAGGTGCCCAGGCTGTGACTGGTATTGTGCAAGGAACTGCAATGCAAGCCGCCTTGACTTGGGAACTAGCTGGCTACGGGCATCGCTGTCTCTGGAAGAAATGTGTCTGAGATCCTACAGGGGACAGGAGTCAAGAGAGTGAGGAAGAGAGTTGGGACAAAAGGAGGAAAGAAAAGGGGGGTATCCTAGCCCAAGGTCAGGCATGCATGGAAGGAGAGAAATGTAGGGAACAGCTAGGACATGTTCTACATCTAGGGCTTAGTTTGGTGTAAAAGGACCAAAGATGAAATCAATGGAAAAGACAGCTCACAAAGACCTAGTTAAAGGAACCTAGTTAAAGGAATCCTGCATCTAGAAAGGACAAATACAGCCCTAGGATGATAGCAGCAATTGCAGGAGACTGGGTTGAAAGCTTGGTAGCATTGTAGCACTGTAGCACTGTCCTCCCGTTGTTCATCGATTTGCTTGAGCGGGCACCAGTAACATCTCCATTGTGAGACTTGTTACTGTTTTTGGCATATTGAATACACCATGGGGAGCTTGCCAGGCTCTGCCATGCGGGCAGGATACTCTAGGTAGTTTGCCCGGTTCTCAGAAAGAGACAGAGGGATTGAACCTGGGTCGACCACGTGCAAGGCAAACACCTTACCAGCTGTGCTATTGCTTGGTGGGGAAAAAAAAACCCAATTATTAGATAGAGGCAGAGACTAAGGGGTTGAACAGAAGAATCAGATTCTAGAGACCCTTCTAGGAGAAGACCACCCTCACCCTGCCACTCTGGAGGTGCGGAGAGAAGGAAGTGAGAGCTAGCAGTGATGTGGAGATACCTTAAGAAGCCAGAAAGGGGGCGGGGGCTGAAAAGTGGTCTGCCATTAATTCTGCCTGCACAGGCGACAAACCCAAATGTTCAATCAAGGGTAGAGTGAACACTTGGCCATTGGGAGCCACAAAGACCTCGCCTCTCTGAGGCAGCCATTGTGGCTGTTAGTTGAAGTTCTCCCCCCAATCCATGACACTGAGGATTTTTCTGGCCACAGTTTGTCCATCTCTCTTCCGTAGAGGCTATGGGGCCCCCACGTGTTCGCTGCCATGGGCCCCTATGCCTGACAGTACTTCCTGTGGAGATGAGAATACTTGCATAGAGAAAACACAGTCCTCTCTGTCCACTTCTGCTAATGACTCCTTCCCCAGAGGCAAAAAAGAAAATTAAAACCAGAAGGCACCCTTTCTTGAACGGCACTCTGATCATAAGCTTGGGTCATGTTGGTCTTGAGAGATGAAGACTGTGACATTGATTCGTCAGTCTATGAGGACGGGAGATATGACTCCAAGAGCATGAGATGAAGGAAAGGAGGACTCTGCTTATTGGTGGCTAAAGAACTGGCAGTTAAAGAGTTCACTCTCCACAAATATTTTACTGAGCTCTCACTACATTTCAGCAACTGAGCTGAGTGTCGTGATGAAGAGGTATAAGAGTTTTGTCTACATACCCCACACACCCCATTCACGTTTTCTCTTCTATCAAAGCAAAGATGGGAGCAAGGACAGGGAGATGGGTCTGAGCATGAGCAGCTTGGCCAGAACGTGGAGCAGGAAGACAGGCTGGTACAGGCGATTTGAGACTGGGAATCTATGGAAGTTCATACTCATATGGCACTCAGGGGAGTCCGGGAACAGTGGGGCCTAAATATAGATACTCTGATATACTGAGGATTTGAATTTGATGTTACAGAAAGTCTGTAAGATCAGCCAATAGGCACATGAAGAAACACTGATTATCGCTCGTTATAAGGGAATTCTAAATCAAGACAACAATGAGGTATCATCTTACACCAGTGAAAATGGTAGCACTGTAGCACTGTCCTCCAATTGTTCATGGATTTGCTCGAGCGGGCACCAGTAATGTCTCACAACAAATTATGAGACTTGTTGTTACTGTTTTTGGCATATCAAATACCTCACGGGTAGCTTGCCAGGCTTTGCTGTGTGGGCGAGATACTCTTGGTAGCTTGCCAGGTTCTCCGAGAGGGGTGGAGGAATCAAACCCAGGTCGGGGGCATGCAAGGCAAATGCCCTACCCGCTGTGCTATCACTCCAGCCTAGTGAAAATGCTATATATTAAAAATACTAGGAACTTGGGGGCTGGAGTGATAGCACAGTGGGTAGAGCTTGCACGCAGCTGACTCGGTTCAATTCCTGGCATCCCATATGGTCCCCAAGCACTGCCAGAAGTAATTCCTGATTGCAGAGCCAGGAGTGACCCCTGAGCAATGCCGGGTGTGACCCAAACAGCAAAAAAAAAAAAGAAAAAGAAAAGAAAAGAAAAGAAAAACAACTAGGAACAATATTTATTGGCAGGGATGTAATGAAAAGGAACCTTAATCCACTACTGGTGGGAACGTTGTCTGGTACAGCCTCTATGGAAAACAGTGTAGAAGGTACTCAGTAAACTCAGAATTGAGCTTTCCCCATATGACCTGGGAACTTCATTTTTTGGTATCTATTCTCAGGACATAAAAACATACATTCAAAAGAACATACGCACACCATTGATCATTGCAGTATGTAGTGCGATAGCTAAGGTCTAGAATCAACCTAGATATTCAACAACAGACAAGTGGATCATGAAAGTGTGGTGTATATAGGTAAAGGTAAAGGTAAAGGCCCTCCCGTTGATCGTCGATTTGCTCAAGCGGGCCCAGTAACGTCTCCATTGGAGACTTTGTTGTTACTGTGTTTGGCATATCGAATACTCTCGGTAGCTTGCCAGGCTCTCCGAGAGGGGCAGAGGAATCGAACTCGGGTTGGCCATGTTGGCCGCTTGTAAGGCGAATGCCCTACCCGTTGTGCTATTGCTCCATTGTGTATATACACAATGGAATATTACACAGCTTTAAGGAATGATGAAATTTTGCAATTTGCACAAGGATAGAACTAGAAGTCATCATGTTAAATAAAGTAAGCCAGAAGAATCAACACAGCATGTTATCATTCATATGTGATATTTAGAATAACTGAATGAGGAAATAAAATGTTTAAATGGGAGAATTCTCAGATCAACAGTGGGCCCCAGAGTATAGGGAGGAGAAAGAGTGAAGGACCTGGGAAGAAGAGACAGCTGAGAAGAAATGGGGGCCAGATCCGGGGATTAAGGTACGAAGATGGTGTTAAAAAATGATCCTGCTAGATATCCAACTCTCCTGCCCCCATGCCAGGCTTTCTTCACTGAGGCCTCCTCGAAGTGGGGCAGGTTGAGTCTCCCTCCCCACTCCAAGCAGAACCCCGGCAGCTGAAAACCTCCAGAACCCATCCAAGCTATGCTCAAGGCCATTCTCCACACACTCGGATGAGCCTCATGCATGAAGGAACCGGCAGAAGAACCCAGGTATGCGGGACCCATGACTGAAATCTCCAGGCCTGCTCAGATCAGGACTGGGCCTCCTCCACCCAGATGCCCGTTGGCAGTCACCCACAAACTGCCCCCGATGCCATGTAATCTCATCAATGGCCAAGATCCAGAGACTATAAGACAAAGCTCCCCAGAAGGGAGCGATGTAAAAGCCTTCCTGGGCACTGCAAAAGGCTTCGTCCCTCTCAGAGAGCCCAACAAGCTACGTAGGGTATTCCACCCGCATAGCAGACCCTGGAAAGCTACCCGTGACATATTCAATATGCCCAAAACAGTAACAATAAAGGGCCTCATTCCCCTGACTCTGAAAGAGCCTCCAATAAGTTGGAGTTTGGAAGGACGAGTAAGAAGAGGCTGCTAAAATCTCAGGGCTAGGACAAATGGAGACGTTACTGGCACCCACTCAAGCAAGTTGATGAACAATGGATGACAGTGCTACAGTGCTAAATATCCAAATCACAGAGTCACAACACTGAAATCAAGAGATCCAGATGTTAACAATCAAATTTAGAAAGGTGCCTGTCAAGAGGGCAGACTGGAGGGCTGGGGGGCCGGGGGAATATGGGAAGATTAGGGGAGGAAAGTTGACACTGGTGGTTGGATCAGAACCGCAACATTGTACATCCAGAACTCAACTATGAATAATTTCATGACTCATGGTGCTCTAATTAAAAAATAAACAAGAAAGTCTATAGCATCAGAGGAGGTTTATTTAAAGATTTATCTTTTAGAAAAGTGAGTCTGACGGGCCCGGGTTGCACATTGGAAGAATCATACTTGAAAGTTAAGACAGAAGAGGAAGAGAGTGATGGGGACGCAGGCGGGGAAGGTATGGATGTAGTGGTCCAAAGGAATAAGTGGCCACCCACAATTTTAAAAAAATTTTGCTTGTTGACTCAACACATGGCAGTGCTCAGGGCTTACTCCTGGTTCTGGACTCAGAAATCAACCAACTCCTGGCCATGTTCAGGGGACCATTTGGGGACTGACCCCAGGTTAGCTGCATGCAAGGCAAATGCCCTGCCCACTGAATTATCACTCCAGTCCCAGCATCCACAATTCTTGGTGGAGGTCAAACAAGTGAAATTAGGGCAGGGTTGGGATCTCAGAGAAGAGGCTTTCCAAGGCCCATCTCCATACAGAGCCCTGGAGAGGAAAGACTATGTTAATCTATGCTTCCTCCTCCTCAAGCCACAACTCCAACCTGCAATTTCCTAAGACAGCGGGAGGCTTCAGGAAGGAAGAAGATGCCCTGGTGTATGGGGTAGGCCTATCCAGATATGTCCATCAATGGGGTGATCCCTATCAGTTATAGTGAATCTGCCCAGGATGCAGGGCAAGGGAGACGCAACCTCCTGCCCTTGGCCCTTCTAAATAATGACCTGCTTTCCATCCAAATAAGTAAGTATATCTGCAGTCACCAATCCACCTCCTCTTTTATTAGGCATTGCCAGGATCTAAGCTCAGGACTAAGAACAATGGGATTTCCTCTAATGACAGTGTGAATGACAGAAGAAAGTCAACACATCACCCACATTCATGGCCTGCGGAAGCTTGGGTTGTGTGTGCTATACTGGAAGGCTGAGAGTGGAATAACTGAATTCCTGAGCTGGGAAGATTATGGTGACGACTTTTTTGATGACGAGAGGAACAAAAATATGTGGGTTTTTGATTTAAAAAAAAAAGGACAAAGAAAGAGCTTACTTGAGATTTCAGACTAATCCAAATTAACCCCTCATGTCTCTGGGTTCTTAGAAAAAATGTCTTGGAAGATTTCATTTCAAGTTCTAAGTGGAAAACTTAGGTTGGCCATGACACTGGGAACTTTTGCTTTTAAATGTTGCTGTCCAGCCCTACTCTGACGAGATGAGAAGGATCTACAGGGCTCACAACCTTCAGAGGCTTGTAAATATTTTTAGTAGATTTCTAGATTCAAGCATGAAAAATTATACTCTTCACAATAACAATGGCAACTAATATATGTTGAGAGCCTATGGGTACCAAGAACCAAGCTTTTATGTACTCTGTTTATCTCTTCCCTCTCAAAACTATTGAGTGAAGTAGTTCTATCATTATAAGTTTTATTATTTTTTAAATGTTGGTATTGGGACTCAAATACATGTGAGACATGTGCTTGAGCACTGAGTCACAGCCACTGTCAACCTCATTTTTTAGAACACTGGGCTGGGTTGACATTATACACCAATCCCAGGATCATATAAGAAACCACTACAAGTTCAGAACTGGAAATTTGGTGGCTGCATTCTAGAGACCACCCCAGCCACTCCACTGGACGTGGTGGTTATTTTCAAGTTTGTTCTGCGGTTCTGTATTAGATAGTACATGGGGCTAAGTACACCTTCAAAGATTAAGGAGTATATAAAAGGACTAAAAGAAATCTAATTAGAAACATTTCCCTCACACTTAAATATAAAAGATGAAACAAAATAGCCCTTTCTCTAAAATTATTATCAGTTAGTTTATAAAAGGGACCAATATGAGAATAATAGAAATGATCACTCTGGACAAGAACTGAGTGTTGAAGGTAGGTAAAGATATATATATCTTTATATATACATATATAAAGATATATATACACTTTATGTATATAAATATACACTGATATATATATATATATATATATATATATATATATATATATATTCCTCCACCCCTCTTGGAGAGCCCAGCAAACTACCGAGAGTATCTCGCCTGGCAAGCTACCCGTGATGTATTCCATATGCCAAACACAGTAACAACAAAGTCTCCAATGGAGACGTTACTGGTCCCACTCAAGCAAATCGATGAACAACGGGAGGACAGTGACAGTGATATATGTATATATATATATATATATATATATATATATAGTCACTTTTCAGTATCTGTATGGCAAATCATATGACCCAAAAAGAAAGAGAGGGAGCAGGTAAGCAGATGAAAACTGGGGAAAATGGTGTTGTGAAATATACACTGTTGAATGAATGGGTGTTGGAACATTATATGACTGAAAGCCAATCATGAACAACCTTGAACTGTATATCTCAATGTATATCTTAATGTGATTTAATAAAAAGAATCAATAATAAAATATTTGACCAGGGGTTGGAATGATAGTACAGAGGGCAAGGTATTGCCTTGCATGTGGAGGACGCAGATTTCATCCCTGGTACCCCATAGGTTCCCTGATCCCACCAGGAGTGATCCCTAAGTGCAGAGCCAGAAGTAAACTCTGAACATCACTGGGTATGACTCCAAATCCAAAATAATTTTAAACAATTTTTAAAAAGATCATCCATATTACACCATCAACCTAGTTCTACTTTGAAAATGATCCTTCACTGGTCACAAAATGTTATTAAAATATATTTCTCAAAAGAAATCTTCCACTGGGGCTGGAGTGATAGCACAGCAGGTAGGGTATTTGCCTTGCATGTGGCCAACCCAGATTCGAATTCCAGAATCCCATATGGTCTCCTGAGCACTGCCAGGAGTAATTCCTGAGTGTAAAGCCAGGAGTAACCCCTGTGCATCGCCGGGTGTGACCCAAAAAGCAAAAATACAACAACAACAATAAAAATCCAAAAAAAATTCCACCATTAATGAACGGACAAGTTCATTCATTGACTCATTTTTGTTGGTCACATATGGATGCCTTATAGATGCCAGGGAATGTGCCAGACTCTGGAGACTTTGAAGATGTACAAGGGAGGGTCCCTGCTTACTGTTCTTTGAAATCTAATGGACTGGGTCTGCTGAAGAACACACATGTAAGAACACAGATGAACTTCAATTCTGGAAAACACGCCACAATGCATGTACCAATTGCAATGCTGAGACAGTCAAAGAAAAAAATTCATGACTTATCTCAGGAGGTTAAGGACTTGTTTTAGGAAGACTTCATAGAAGGAGCATTGTGACAATTTGAGTCTTAACTATTACTCTATATGGGCTGGAGAGAATAGTACAGTGGATAATACTGAATAGTATAGTGAGTAAGCTGCTTGTCTTGACACAGCCGACCTGGGTCCAGACCCTGACACCGCATAGGGTTCCTTGAGCACAGCCAAGAGTTATCCCTTTGCACAGAGCCAGGAATAAGCTTCAAGCACATCCAGGTGTTGCCCCAAAACAACAAAACAAGCAAATAAAAAATGAGTTTGGAGGAGTCAAAGAGATAGTACAGCGCTCACAGTGCTTGTCTTGCATCCTGCTACCCTGATTCAATCCCTGGCATTGCATTTGGTTCTCCCAAGTTACCAATAGGTTCACTCCTCAGCACATCTTGAAATAGTCCCTGAGTATTTTCAGGTTTAGCTCAGACTATCCCTCTTCAAATGAGTCTGTGATATTTAGAAAAACAATGTGGAAAGATATGGGCACAATGGGACTGAGAATATCAAACCTATTGTACACATACTTATTTCATGCTACATATCTGTAGATACTTAATGCTACATACTCACAATAAGGGTATTTAATTTGTCTAATCCTCTCAGAAAGCAATGTGGTGAAATGAATCAAGAACCAAATAATAACTGTGTCTTCGATTTAGAAATCAGAAAGGAACTTGTGAAAATCAATCTTGAGAAAAATAATACTAAATGAGCAAAAATTATGTGTCAAAGATTGTACCATTTATTTATTATGAGAATAGAAGAAGATTAAAAACAAGTCTCTAGGGGCGAGGGAGATAGCTCACGTGGTAGAATATATGCCTGAAATAACCCAAGTTTTATCCCTTTTGTCCCTAATCCACACGTCCGCCCCCCCCCCCCCCTTTACCTCTCAACCCCAGCACTGTCTGGTAATTCCTATTAAAAACACATACAGGTACATATAAAGAAGTAAACTTTGGTATGTTGATTAAAGGAATTATTGTGCATCTTTTTGAACATTACATAACAAGTTTAAATCAGTAATTCCTATCTTGCTACATAGAAAAAGAAAAAATGTATGAGAAGATAAAAATTTCATTGTAAAACTAATCTATAATAAAAAGACTATGAAATGGCACCAGAAGTCCAATAAAAGTTCGGCTTAAATGAGGAAAGTTTTGGATACATGTCTACATCTTTTCCCCCTGAAACTTTCTATTATGTGGTTGTTGAATACCCTTAAGACTTTGTGAAAAAAAAATTCTGTGGAATAAATTTCATTCTCTCCAATTGTGGTGTGAATTTCTTCCAGAAGTCATGAATCTAGTATTTTTTGTTCCTCCTCTAAGTTCACTGGCACAGTGGCTGACAAAGTAGAGCCTATTTCCCTCCAGTCTGCTTCCCGAGGGCCTCAAGACCATTCAGAAAAACAACTACCCTTGACACCTGACACAGCTTTTATATGTGTTGGACACCCTTCCCAGCACTTCACACATACTGGCTCATTAAACTCCACAATCCCACAAGGTAAAACAAATCAAGACTCAGAGTGGTTAGTCAAGCTTTCCTACTAGTGGGTGAGAGAGCCAGGATTCAGACCTAGGGAGTCTGCCTCCTGGGTCTCTGTTCTTAATCACTCAAAAAGAATAAGTTTTGAAATAGTTCTCTGAACATATAGGCAGCCAGACAAGTCCAACCTACGCAGATCTCTGGGTAATGCGAGTGCTGACTAAGGGTAAAGGGAGAGGCACAGAATTCAAAGATTTCTAGCCAGAGTAAGAGTATAGCAAGTAGGGCATTTGCCTTGCATGCAGCCTACCCGAGTTCAATCCCTGGCGCCCCATATGGTCCCCTGAACACCACCGGGAGTGACCCCTGAGTCCATAGCCAGGAAGTCTTACCCATGCATACATCTGGGCATACAACATACAGCACACAGACCCCCCACTCACCCAAATAAACCCCAAAGATCCTAAAGTAATTCACTTCCTAAAAGGAAGGCTGAATCTCTAGCAACAATTTCATTCAGAGTGAACAGAAGGCAGCTAGAGACAGCATCTGGCATCTGAGCAATTATCACTGTGTAAGTATCTGATTTGGTGTCAGGGATGGATTAGAGGCAGCACTGGGCTAAAGGTGAAAAACTCAAGAGCTGTGCTTCTACACACCATGACATTTTCTTTGCTTGCTTGGCCTAAGACAGACCGAGATGATTGTTTTCTTTCTGCTGAGTTTATTTAGGTTACAAAACTCAGACTTTCCTTGGAATTTTTTTTTATATACCCCAAAGCTAGATCAGATTTTTCATGGCCATCTAACCTAGACCCTGTTTATCTCTTCCCTAACATGCACTCAAACGTTCTTATAAACAGAAGAGGACAAGTATCCATTAGAAATAACAAATTCACCACCTTCAAAATGATGGTGTTCTACAGGCCTGCGTCACCTCCCAAATGACTGTGTCTCCCACCTCTGTGATGGTGTGCTACCAATGTGTGGCACCTCCAGAATGACAGTTCTATCAGTCGGGAGAACACTCCTGTTTTCCAGCTTTGTCCAAGAACAGATGCTAGAAATTTACCTCTCGTCAGCTATCCCAACAGATCCCCAGTTACAGAAAAGTTGACATTTTGCCTAATACCACTGAGAGGGAGTACTCCCCAATAGTCTCCAGGTCACAGATGTGCACATCCTCTCCCACCCCAAGGTTCACTGGGCTACTCTATTTACTTCTCTTTTATGCACACTGTGTTCTTCAGTGTCACTCTTGACTGATTCTCCTTCACTGTTATCAGTGATGGATACCCTGAGGACCAAATTTTTCATCTCACAGATGAGGCAAAGAGGCCAGAGAAAAAACATCATCCTAACACCAGGTTGGTGGTGGAGTTGCTCTAGGTTCTTACTCCAGGAGTTCCTTCTGCCCTGTGACCTCAGCTGCCTTGTAGCATTTCTTTCTTTTTTTTGGGGGGGGGGGGGGAACGGTCATACCCAGTGAGGCACAGGGATTATTCCTGGCTTTGCACTCAGGAATTACTCCTGGAGGTGCTCAGGGGACCATTATGGGATGCTGGGAATCGAGCCTGGGTTGACCTTGTGCAAGACAACCGCTCTCCCTACTGTATTATCACTCCAGCCCTGCCCTATAGCATTTCAGGCGACACTGTGTAGTCGGAAACTTCAGGACGGAGCAGAGGGTTTCCAGTCATTTCCCTAACCTCCCTACTCCCCCACCCCCAACTCCAGGCTCCTTGTCTAAACCTAACACAGTGGGAGGAAAGATGGGGTTTCTTACTCATTTCCATGTACTCTGGGGTTAGTCCTGTGTATGGTTCCAAGCTATAGTCTAGGTCCCATTGCTCTGGGTGCTTCGAATGGGCAGAGTCAGTTTCCCCAGGTTCCGTCTCATCTTTCAGCTTCCGAAATAGTTTCTTTAGCTTCCTGGAAAAGAAATGGAACCATCACCAAAAATCTCTGGAGGACAGGGTTAACTCTACAGACAGAAAAGAGGAATAAATTAAGTTTCGACAATGAAGCCAGCTGATCTAAGGACAGATAGACGGGCATAAAGGAGACGTGTTTCTTTCCAAAGACACCCCAGGAGGCCCTGGATTAGAGTTAAAAAGGACTCCCCCAACAAAGGACAAGATTTTGTCAAACTTGAAGAAACTAAATTCTTCCTAATGCTTGATAAGCAACAAAAAGTTGGCCCTTTTTATCAAATGGGACAATCCATCATTTAAGAGGTGATCCTGAGGAAGAAAGGGAGTCCAGAAAGCTATAGACAGGAGCTCACCTCCCAGGAGACTCGTTCATCTCTTAATAATATACACAGGATCCTATTTCCACAAGAGGCAAGCTAATTGTTGCCTATTAAAATTAACCCCAGTAACAGCATGCTACCAATGGCTGAACTGTGCCCTCTCCCTCTCAGATGCTGAAATTTTAACCCCTCAAAGTGAAAAAATTCAGATTAAATGAGACAAAGAAATGAAGTCCTAATCCAATATGACCAGTAGCCTTAAAGGAAAAGGAAAAGACGAGCCTCACTCTCTACCAAGTGAATACACAGGGAAGAAACCCTGTTCGAGTTGCCCTCAAACCAGAAAGAGGATTTTTAGTAAGAGATGGAAACCAGTCTCTACCAGTGTCTGACCCTGGACTTTCCCACTTCCAGAACTCTGCAAAAATTAGTGGTTGTTGTTTAAGCTATGCTATTTTTATGGAATCTATGGTATTTTTATGGAAAACTAAGCAAAGGAAGATATCTACATCCAGAATTTGGGAAATGTGGAATAATACATATTTTCTTAGTAGAAGGATTAATTGAAGCAAAATGTATAATCCTTAACACCCTATCTAATATAGTAATCATTAAATTGATAGCTACTTTTTTCATACTAAACTCTAAAATACACCTGAGAATATAACATTTTTGTTTTCTCTATTGACATACTATAGAGAACAATTGGTTTGAGGCTCTTCGTGTTCCAGGAGCGAGCAGATGCCATTGGGCTACACTAGCACGCAATAGGTATGAATGGAGATGTTACTGGCGCCCGCTTGAGCAAATTGATGAGTAACGGGATGTCAAATGATCAAGTGATTGGCACACAATATATAAAGGAGAAAGGTGCAGAGGCAAGCTGTCATTCTGCTAATCACTCTCAAAGATAGTTTCAAGGTGATATTTGGGAAAATTGGGTCAGAATCACAAACTAGAAGAATTTAAGAGCCTTGCAGGTGGCCAGCCCAGATTCGATTTCCAGCATCCCATATGGTCCCCCAACCCGGGTTCGATTCCCAGCAACCCATTTATGGTCCCCCGAGAACCACCAGGAGTAATTCCTGAGTGCAGAGCCAGGAGTAACCCCTGAGCATCTCTGGGTGTGACCCAAAGAGAAAAAATAAAAGAGGTATTTGCAATCCATGCTTCATGGAAGTGCAGAAATCTCCTTCTCTCACATTCCTTACACAAGATAATCCAATCCTCATGTAGTTATTTCTTCAAGGAACATTCTCCATATCTCTAGGAATATCATTCTATTATTAGAAAGTGCTTCTGACAGTGACATTTCCATATCATAGAAATATAACGGTTCAAAATAATGTTCACATTGGTATCTTATCTAATATCATGCACCACATAGAAGATGTAATATAGTATAGTGGTAAAAGCTTGAGGGCTGATGTCAGTAAAACGTTGTTTAATACAGTTTTACAATTTATAAGATGTATTTTCTCTGACAGGTTATCATATCTTTACAATAATGGAATAAATGTTAACTACCACACAGGGTTACTAAGGAAACGGTCAATGCCTCAAGGGCTTGGTACATACTGAAAGTTCAATTATCATGTCTATCATTGTCCCTATCACCACCACTACTGCCATCATTATTGTTGAAAGATTTAGAAAATGAGTCGAGAGATAGAAAAGCATAGATTTTGTTTTGTTTGGGTCACACCTGGTGATACACAGGGGTTACTCCTGGCTTTGCACTCAGGAATTACTCCTGGCAGTGCTTGGGGTACCATATGGGATGCTGGGAATTGAACCCGGGTCAGCCGTGTGCAAGGCAAAATCCCTCCCTGCTGTACTATCGCTCCAGCCCCAAGCGTATTTTTTAAAATCATAATAAAACAGCAAGTCATTAATTCCATAAGAGTAATAAATTGATTAAAAAAAGTGGATGGAAATTAAAGATTTTGAAGTTTTGGTTGAAACCCTGTCCATGAAGAAAAAATAGAGGAAAAACAAAGGAAGTAAAAGGGCTGGAGTCAGGAGGGAATAAGTGATTTAGAGCCAGAATTCAAATGAAGACTCCACATACAGTATTCAGTATATTTGCACTTAAACTTGCATCTTCAGCAAAGGCTGTTCATAGCCATGATTGTGCTGTGGCAAAACTATGGCTAGTGACTATTTTCTTGAAGATGATGATCAAACTTGAGCGGCACTAAAGTGAAGGAACCACCGCAGGAATTGAGTTAAATAAAAATGTATTGCCTATGTATACATTTTTTAAAAAGGGATGTTTAGGGATTTTACTCTTCAGTATAGCTTGGAAATCCTAGCCAGAACAATCAGGCCTGACATATGAACTTAAATACTCTGAGCGGAATACTAATTTGTCATTTAAAAAGATGACACCATGCTTTGGAGGGACAAAGTTGATGGAGTTTTCAGGTGATAAAACTAAGTGAAAAAAGTAAGAAAGTGAGAGACAATTTTGCTGGTTTCATGCATATACTTTAGTGTATAACTAAAGCAAACTGGCAAACACCAACAAAGCTGTTTTGTATATTCAATAAAATCCATGGAGTTTACTAGAAAGAGAGAAAAACTCTAGGGATGTGTATTAACATCGAAAAGGCAAATGATTTTCAGCATAAGATTTTATATTCAACCACTGTATTCATCAAGTGCAAAGGCAACAAAAAGACACTTTAAAACATTAAAGAGTTCCTCCAAAAGCTATTCTTCTATGTATAAATTTTCATCTAGTTCCAAATTTCATCAACCAAGGATATGAAACAGGAAAGAAATCTACATGGATTCAGCAAACATGGAAATCATCAGAAGGTGTGGTTCTAACTCACATTGCTAACTAGATAGAAGTTTTAATGAACCAACATTTCTTGTTTAGACAGGAGGCCTGTGGGTTCCTAGAGGAAGATCTTATTGAGGTGCAGGGGGGAATCTCCCACCCTCTTGGGTTCTTCTCCAGATGGATGAATCATTAAAACAGCATCAGACTGGTTAGCAATGGAAACATCAATTTAATGACATTCATATGGAGAATGCACATCACAGGAAGGTTTAGAGAAAACTACAAGGGGTGCTGGAGAGATGTTACAAGGGTTAAGGTGCTTGTGTCACCTGAAGCTGACCCTGGTTCAATCCCTGGTACCACATATGGTCTCCTGAGCACCACATTGTCTTCTGGTCATTCTTGAACACAAAGCCAGAAATAGTTACTGACCACCGCAATGGGTGACCCCTAATATCCTGCCACTGCCAAATAACTACTAGGGCACACCTGGCATTATTTATTCAGTGTTAAGGGGCTTGGTATGAAGAAGAAAGGAAGTGGGATTTAAAATAACAGGAAGGGTGGGGGGGGGGGATGCTGGGACCCATGGGGATGGATGACGGGCACTGGTGGAGGGATGGGCACTTGATCATTGTATAACTGAAACCCAAGCACAAAATTTGTAAGCCTATAACTGTACCTCATGGTTTGTCACTAATAAAAAAATAAAATAAAATAAAATAAAATAAAATAAAGTAACAGGAAAGGAGATGACTTCATCTTTATTCTGGAGGCAAAAATGTAGTTTTTTAGAGAGGACATGTTCACTGATAAACTTAGATCTATCTAGGTGACAATTCACCCTTTGAAAATTACATTCTATTATAGGGCTGGAGCGATAGCACAGCGGTAGGGCGTTTGCCTTGCACGCAGCCAACATGGCCGACCCGAGTTCGATTCCTCCGCCCCTCTCTGAGAGCCTGGCAAGCTACCGAGAGTATCTCGCCTGGACGGCAGAGCCTGGCAAGCTCCCCGTGACGTATTCGATATGCCAAACACAGTAACAACAAAAGTCTCCAATGGAGACGTTACTGGGCCCGCTCGAGCAAATCGATGATCAACGGGAGGGCCTTTACTTTACTTTACTTTACTTACTAGGTCATAAGGAGGGTGGGGAGTAATGATTGCTTCTACTATCAGCTGCAGGGAAAAGAACGGAAAGTCACCAAAATATTCTTCTCAACCTCTAGGGTCTTCATTGCTCTTATCTTAAAAATAATTTAGACACTCAATGCAATATTGTCATGACATTTAAAAAAAATCATGGTACCTTTGGGAACAAATCAGATGGAACTTAGTTCCCCAGACCATGGTGATGTTTATTGGGAGAGACCTATTTGGGCATGGAAAAAGCCGATTTATGCTTTTGGTGGTGGTTGTTCCCAGTTTTCAGGGAGGAAATGACAGATAAGACATCTGCAGCATTTCATGCAGTAGTGTCACTGGTAAATTTAAGCAAGTTTTACCGATAAGCGTGATAACTATTATAAAGGTGCAGGTTTGGGTGATGTTGGGGATGGAAAGGAAAGACACCTAACCTGATCTAAAACCAAGAATGTTTTCCCAGGGGACAAGTAATTTCAACCCTAAAATGTATGAACTACATTATCTTGGGGCCACACCTGGTGTGGGGCTACACCTGGTGATGTTTGGGGGTTATTCCTGACTCTGCACTCGAGAATTACTCCTGGCAGTGCCCATATGAGATAAGGTTATATGTGTGTGGGGCGGGGGAGTTGTTGGGTCACACTCAGTGAACCATATGGTATGCTGGGGATTAAACTCAGGTCAGCTGAATGCAAGACAAGCACCCTACCTATCTTCTGTACCACATCTCTGGCCCCTATCATCTTAATGAAGAAAGATGATGCAGGAGCAGTCTGAGAAAGGTACTAGTGTGAGAGTGAAGGTGTGGACTCAGCAGAGGGGATTCTATGTGCCATCATCGAAGGCAGATGTGAGAATGGCTCATAGAGGGGCCTGGAAAGAGTGCAAATGCTTGGAGCTTAGCATAGAAGAGAGAGGAAAGACCGTGCAGGCCCTAGTCAAGAGGGCCTTTGGCCAGTCACTAGGTTTGGGGGACAGGGAAGGGGAGAAGTTAGAGTCTGGGGTGACAGTCAGAGATAGACAAGAAGAGAAGCAGACAGATCGAGACATGCTTAGGAGAATAACTGGTGGACCTTTCCTAGGAAGGGAAGGAAAATGAGGGATCAAGGATGATTCCCCCCAGATCCTTTTGAGAATCTGCAAGATTCTTTGGGAACCCATCAAAGTAGGTAGTGGGATGGGACAGCTTGATAAAACATATAGGCAAGAGACAGCTTTATGGAGCAGAGGAGGTATCTTGGGTGGAGGATCACACGAGACAGATGAGGATGGTCCTTCTGGGAAGAGGAGGAAGAAGAGGAGAAGGATGAGGAAGAAGGAAAGGTCGGAGGAGAAGGAGAGGAAGGAGAGGAGAGGAAGAAGAGGAGGAGGTGGACAAGGAGGAGAGGAAGGAGGAGGAAGAGAAGAGTAAGGAGAAGGAGGAGGAGGAATAACAGGAGGAGGACGAAGAGGAGGAAGAGAAGAAGGAGGAGGATACAGCAGAGAAGTAGAAGGAGAAGAAGGAGGAGGAGGAGGAGGATAAGGCAGAGAAGGAGAAGGAGAAGAAGGAGGAGGAGGAGAAAGAGAAGAGGAGGCTAAGGAGGAGCAGAAGGAGGAGGAGAAAGAGGAGAAAGTGAATAAGAAGGAGAGGGAGAGGGAGAAGGAGAACAAGAGGAGAAGGAGGAGAAGGAGAAGGAGGAGAAAGAGATGAAGGAGGAGTAGGAGCAGGAGGAGAGGAAGAGGAAGAAGAGGAAGGAAGAAGAAGGAGGAGAAGGAGAAGAGGAAGAAGATGAAGAAGTAGAAGAATATGAAAAAGAGGAAGGAGAGTAAGAAGAAAAAGTAGAATAATAGGAAGAAGAAGAGAGGAGGAGGAAGAAGATGAGGAAGAAGGAGAAGGAGAAGAGGAAGAAGAAGAAGAGTAGGAAGAAGAAGAAAAAAGAGGAGGAGGAAGAGGAGGAAAATGAAGAAGAAGGAGAAGAGAAGAGACAGAAGAAGAAAAAGAAGTATAAGAATAGGAAGAAGAAGAAAAGAGGAGGAGGAAGAGGAAGAGGAGGAGGAAGAAGAAAGAAGGAAGAAGAAGAAGAAGAAGAAGAAGAAGAAGAAGAAGAAGAAGAAGAAGAAGAAGAAGAAGAAGAAGAAGAAGAAGAAGAAGAAGAAGAAGAAGAAGAAGAAGAAGCCTTCTTTTGAATTCTGCAAATTGCATAATGTACAGATGGGCCACTGGCCATATGATGCACTCACTTGTTAAACTAGCTCCTTTGATCTTACCACCGTCCCTCCACCCTCCACCCCCCACCAATTCTAGCCTTTTGGTCTGTGATTTCTCCATTCCCTTTTAATGACAAGTCTGGGGAATTCTGTCTGGAAAGTTCCTATCTATTTCCTGCCTGGGTTGTGGGGGTCTCACCCCAAGACAGGATGAGTGTCGATCTCACCTGGACTGCCCTCCCTGTCATTGGATTCTGCACCCTTGGAATTCCTGCAGACCCTCACTTCACAGGTCTCGAGCTTCATGAAAGAAGGCAGAACTCAGACCTCATGGGGCCAATGAGGAGGAACTCATCAACTTCTGAGCTGTGTATTCCTTTCCCTGACACCTGACAAGGTTCAAATTTGTTCCTTCAGCTTCTGGTTCACAGCCAGAATCTGCTGTGTTTGGGAAAGAGACAGACCTCATTGGCCTGTGAGGGCCTTCAAGAGAGGCTGTTTTATGTCTTGAAATATAATATTTATCACTCCGGACCCCCAAAAGCATAAAGTTTATAAAACCACACTGGCTGTGTCAGGGGTATATTGCGGCTATTTGGATAGGTGTAATTTGAGCTTTTAGTAAGAAGGTGCACATGGGGGGATTTTCCAGGGAAAGTCCTGATCTTTCTACTCTATCCACATACAATCAAAAGTAACCCATCACAGGGCCAGAAAGATAGTACAGTGAGTAGGGTGTTTACTTCACATGCAGCCAATCTGGTTTTGATCCCTGGCACCTTATATGGTCCCCCAAGCCTGCCAAGACGTACCTGAGCACAGAAGAGTAAGCCCTGAGTACCGCTGGGTTTGGCCCCCAAAATAAAAACCAAACCAAAACAAAAACCACCCCATCTCTCTAAATGGTAAAGGTCCATTTCCAACATTTTTGAGATGGGTGGTGAGACTTGGACCACATTTGACAGTATTAAGGGGCTACACCTGGCTTTGTGCTCAGGACTGACCCTTGGCAGTGCTAGGGGGAATCATATAGAGTGCCGGAAATGGATCCAGGTTGACCACATTCAAGGCAAGTGTCTTTTTTTTTCTTTTTTGGGTCACATCCAGCGATGCACAGGGGTTACCCCTGACTCTGCACTCAGAAATTATTCCCGGTGATGCTCAGGGACCATATGGGGTGCTGGGAATCGAACCCGGGTTGGCCGCATACAAGGCAAACGCCCTACCTGCTGTGCTATTGCTCCAGCCCCAGAGGCAAATGTCTTACTACTGTACTAAAATCTCTCTGGCTCCATTGTCTATTGCTGCTTCAAGAAATATTGAGGGTATGTTTGAGATAAAATTCAAGCAGTGAGCTGGGGTGGAGTGAAGGCAAAGATTTCAGGGTTTGAAGGCACAGTTTCAGTAGAACAAGGCCATATGAGAAAGGCAAGTGGGGGCTTAGAGAGGTAATGAGGAGCACTGAGGAAATCCTTTTGAGCCCTGCTCTAATCATTGTGCAGCTCAGATTCAGCCTGTGCTCACCCGGGACTGCAAGAAGCTGGTACCGAGCAGGATTCTGGGGCCCAGCACCCTGAAACCCTCTAGCTGCTCTCTCTAGAGAACATCTGCCACACTGGGCCAGCCTCTGGGAGGCTGAGGTGGCGTGAGTGCAGCTCGTTCAAGGCCAGACCACGAAACCCAGCTTTATCTGTGATCTCAGGTTCGTTAGTGGCATAGCTGCCTGCAAAGTGCCCAGTGGTCGAGTGTGACTGTCTGCCTCCCTTGGAAACTTTTTGTTTTCCATCTCTAGGACCCAAAGCTTGAAAGTGCCTGGTGGTGATTACCTGGATCAAAGGTTTCCTAACTTACGTGGGGTACTGCATCCTTTTCAGAAGAAATAAATAGTGCAGAGCCAGGAGTAACCCCTGAGCATCGCTAGGTGTGACCCAAAAAGCAAAAAAAAAAAAAAACCCAAAAAACAAAAAACCAACAACAACAACAAAAACAACAAACAAACAAAAAACAGAATAAATAAATAGGAACTTTCTGAGCATTCCCCAGAAACCTGCATTCTGTAAGTGAACAAACAGAAAGTGTCTCCATTGCCCTCCCTCCATTGTAGCAGAAGCTATTACTGGTCTCTATGGATCAGGGTGGGGCATTGTCCACTTTGAAAAACACTGGCTTAAAAGGTGTTGTACATCTGAGGGAATGTGTTTTGGACACCTGACAGATTTAGGGAAAGCCAAAAGAAGAACAGAAGAAGATCCCTAAGAACAGTTGGACAGTCCTCTTGGAAGACTTGCGGTGTCTGATTAAAAAGGGGATAAATCTGCTCTAAGCCAATGTTTTCAAGTAAAGGATGCATCCCATGAGCTTCCCAGGTGACATCTTTGAAAGATTCCTTGATCTTTGAGACCTAGCTGAGAAAGTTCTTTTCTTCCCCTCTCATTCAGTCATTCTGCAGCAGAAGATACGGAACTCCAGCTTCATCTGATGTTAGGAACAAATCCCAAATTTGTGTGTCTTCCTCTTAGCAAAGACAAATCAGAGACAAAATTCCCTGACTGTCTCATCTGCTTTCTTCTGGTTACATTTCTCTCTACTGTGATATGCCATTCCTGGTTATGGTGAGTTTTGAATTTTTCATTTTCAGAAATGCAGGGGGATATATAAAAAAAAGTAAGGTAGGTTTAGGGGAAATTAATATGCTAAGAACAGTTTAGGTAGATGGATAAATGTGAATTATTTTATATTTTTATCATTTGGTTTTGGGGCCATACCCAGAAGTTATCAAGGATTACTCCTAGACTGTGATCAGGGATCACTACTGGTGGTGCTTGGAGAACCACATGTAGTATCAGGGATGGAACCAGCACTTGGTATATGCAGGACAAGCACTTTATCTCTTGCAATATCTCTTTTCTCTAAAGGGGGAAATTTTAAAGCTGGGTCACAAAGGAATAATATTTGAGAAGCAATCTCACTCATGATCCCTAAGATATTGTAAGGTTTTCCAGGTCTCAAAATTGTGATTGGGATATCTTACTATACATACAATTAAGGACCATTAAATAATCTTTAATATTTAAAAATTTCCTTTGAAAAATCTTTGAAAATTGCTACAGAAGTAGAGAATGAATACAGAAGATGATCTATATAACTATGTAAACTTGCCATGCGTTTTCCCACAAATATTCTTATATAGTATGATCATCAACATAAATACAGATATACATCTGCTTCTAAAAGTCTAATCTCAACCTATTTCTGGGCATCTACTCACATACACACACACACACACACAAACATGAATTCAAAGGGACATACACATACTTAGTTTCATCACTGTATTATTCACATAATAGACAAAGAGGCTAAATAAATTGTAGAATACTCTTCAGTAATAGGAAAAGATGAAATACTGCAGACTGCTGCAATTTGGATAGAACTGGAGGAAGACACGTTACATGCTGTGAGTAAAAGAAAAAAGACAAATGATGATATTACTCTTGTGCGGAGTTTGAAGAAACAAAGAGATGAACCAATTCCCATTGGAAACAAACCCTGAGGCATGATCAATATCATTGTGATCTGAAGCTGCTAAGAAACTTGGAGGGACATTAGGACAATCCTTAAAGAAAATGGGAGGGGCCTTGCTTGACATGCTGCAAGTGGACTTGGTATAATAGTACTGCAGGTATAAAACAGTAATATCATGGGGCTGGAGAGATAACACAGCGGGTAGAGCGTTTGCTTTGCACGCGGCCGACCCAGCTTCGATTCCCAGCATCCCATATGGTCCCCTGAGCACCGCCAGAAGTAACTCCTGAGTGCAGAGCCAGGAGTAACCCCTGTGCATCGGCAGGTGTGACCCCCCCCCAAAAAAACCAGTAATATCATGACATGGCATAGTAGCACTATAGGTATAAAATAGTAATATCAGTAATATTTTAAGCTGTGATAATTTAATAAAGGGCTTGAGCAATAGCACAAGGGCTGGAGCAATGGCACAGCACGTAGGGCGTTTGCCTTGCATTCAGCCGCCCCGGGTTCAATTCCTTCGTCCCTCTCAGAGAACCTGGCAAGCTATCAAGAGTATCTCACCCTCACAGCAAAACCTAGCAAGCTCCCCATGTCATATTCGATATGCCAAAAACAGTGACAACAAGTCTTATAATGTAGACGTTACTGGTGCCCACTCGAGCAGATCGATGAACAACCGGAGGACAGTGCTACAGTGCTACTTTAATAAAAATCTATTAAAAGAGGCCAGAAACACAGCAGATAGGGCACTTGCTTTGCACATGCACAGTCAATCTAGGGTTGACCCCCTGCACCACCTCATTGGGTCCCCTGGGTCAAACCATGAGTGATGCCTGAGCATAGAGCCAAAAGTAAGCTCTGAACACTTCCTAGTGTGATGACGATGAAACAAACAAAAAATTAAACTCTAATCTGACCAGTAAGCTGAGAAATTTATCTCTCCTGTGGAGAAACTTTGAGGTAGGCTCCACAGTGATTCACTAATAAAAAATTAAAAAAAATATATGTAAGAATAGCTCCTTGAACAAAAACCAGTGACCAAAATACAAAGACAGTCTACAGAATGAGAAAGGATATTAGCCCAATACACATCCAACAAGGGGTTGATATCAAGGATATACAAGGTACTGGTTGAACTGCACAAGAAGAAAGCACCCAACCCCATCAAAAAATGGGGCAAGGAAATGAACAGAAGCTTTCATAAAGAAGAAATCTGAATGGCTAAAAGGCACATGAGAAAATGCTTTACATCATTAATCATCAGGGAGATGCAGATCAAAACCACAATGAGATACCATCTCACACCACAGAGACTGGCCCACATCCAAAAGAACAAAAGCAACCGATACTGGCGCGGATGTGGCAAGAAAGGGACCCTCCTTCACTGCTTGTGGGAATGCCGACTGGTCCAACCTTTTTGGAAAACAGTATGAATGATTCTCAAAAAATTAGAATTTGATCTCCCATTTGATCCAGCAATACCACTCCTGGGAATATATCCCAGAGAGGCAAAAAAGTATAGTCGAAGTGACATCTGCACTTGTTTGTTCATTGCAGCACTCCTTACAATAGCCAGAATCTGGAAAAAACCTGAGTGCCCAAGAACAGATGACTGGTTAAAGAAACTTTGGTACATTTACACAATGGAGTACTATGCAGCTGTTAGAAAAGATGAAGTCATGAAATTCACATACAAGTGGTACTACATGGAAAGTATCATGTTAAGCGAAATGAGTCAGAAAGAGCGGGATAGACACAAAAAGATTGCATTCATCTGGGGAACATAAAGCAACAAAATGGGAGACTAACACCCAGGTGTGGCCGAGATTAGTACCAGGAATTTTGCTCCATGACTTGGAGGCCAGCCACACGTGCTAAGGGAAAAGGAAGCTCAGATAGAGAAGAGAGCACCAAATAAAGGGGGTTGGGAGGATCCTCCCAGGGTGGGAGAAGCATGCTGAAAGTAGACTATAGACCAAACATGATTGCCACTCAGTGCCTCTGTTGCAAAACACAGGACCCAAAAGAAGAGAGAGAGAACAAGGGGGAATGCCCTGCCACAGAGGCAGGGTGGGATGGGGGGACGGGGAGGTGGGAGGGATGCTGGAACCCGTGGTGGTGGAGGATGGGCGCTGGTGGAGGGATGGGTATTTGATCATTGTATAATTGAAACCCAAGCACAAAAATTTGTAAGTCTATAACTGTACCTCATGGTGTTTCACTAATAAAAAAAAGAAAAAAACATTTGACCTGGAACTGGAGAGAACAGCTCCTCAGATGGCCTATTCAGAGTCACGCCCTGAACTGGCAACATTTTTAGGATGAAAAGTAACAGCACTCACAGACACAGCTAACTGGATTCTAGATTTGAGGTTTTCAACCTTGTACCCGAGTTCATCTGCAGCTTTTCAAGCTGGTGTGCAAAAAACAGTTATTGACAGTTCGTATGTCATATGCCTGGATCATGTAAGAGTCCTATTATAAACATTGGTGTGTAAATATTCTTATAATAAATAGCATTTTTATTTCTGCCTTTGTGGTCTTCAGTATATTTCTCTAGTTTTCACTAGTTTTCTGGGTCAAAGAGTAGAAAGCCACTCTTCATGAGAACTGATTTATATCCAGGCTGTATCTTTAAATTACCATGCTGGATAGAAATATTCTGAGAATAATTTTCCAGAGAACACAGAGTTAGGCTATTGTAGTACCTGGATTTAAATCCAGATTGGTTAGACCACTAATATCCTCTTCTAGAGAATTAAAGATTGTTGAGTCTAATATTTGGGGGAGAATATTGACTCACACCCAGTGGTTCTGAGGGTTCACTCTCAGAAATATTCAGGAAACGATGTGGTGTCAGGGATTGAACTAGGCTTGGTTGCATGCAAGACAAGTGCCTTAATCTCTCTACTATTTGCCTGGCCCCTGGATCTAAGTTTTATAATTTATACTACTCTGTATCCACTATTTCTTTCCCAACTATGAAAGACCCCTCTTTTGCCTTTTTTCTCACTGATCTCTTAATTCCCAATATGTCCACCTAAAGGAGATTGTCAAGTACTTGACCTGTAGATTGAATGAGCCTAATTTATTGAGCATGAACTATGAGTAAGAGGTGGGGTATGGAATCCTTATAAACACAGCGATTTCATGTGACCAAACTCACTATACAGCTAATAGAACTGTGAAGAACTTTGGAGATAAAAGGCTATTAAGAGACCCCAGGGCTGAATGGAAGAAATTTAACTCTATAGCCCTTAATTTAACTAAATCATTCTGTTCTAAATGTTCTTCTCAGTTGACTAGAAATAAAAAAGAGAGAAGTCTTCAGAAATAGAAAAGTCATCCTTGGAAGCATCCTTGGAGGCCAGTTAGTTACCTTTCGTAGAAGAGGGGTTCATGGGGATGAAGTGAGAGAACCTTAAAATTGATGATGCCAAACTCTTCATCAAGAAAGAGCTGAGAACTGTGACGCACAGGGAGTGACTTGTCCTCAGCCTTACAAGTTGTCACGCAATTGCCATCAATTAGAATGTGGCCTATTAAACACACATCAAACATACACAAGAAAATTTAGCCCTCAAGGCAAAGAGCCATGTGTGGGTTTCATCTGTTGCCGAGCTGATGAAGCTGATGGGTGGGGAACATGCCAACACACTGTCCAAACATATGCCAGTGTGTGCGAATCACTCATGCTCTAGGAAAGGCTCCTGGGTTCAGAGCAAATGCATGAAGTGGCACAGCAGATGTCCAGGGATGAAAAGATGGGCATCTCATGCCCACAAGCTGTATACAATCCCATCCAGAACAAAATAACAACGTTCTGGAAGGACAGGTGTCTTCCCAGATGTCTGAAGGGGGATGGAGACTCGCCTTTGTAGCAGTGGGGGGCTGATCTCATTGCTTCAAAGGGACCAGATGTGACTCTACTGCATCTTGTATGGGTCTGTATATTTGCTGGATGTGTGTCCATAACAAATGTGGTCTTTTTCTGAGATGGCAAGTTGGAGGTGGTAACCTAGAGAACAGGGACCATGTGTCTTGCCAGCTTTGCTTGATTACTATCATGGAGTGACTTTCAATCAGAAAGCTGGGCTGGGGTGCACAGTTCCCGATGGCTGCAGCTCTTGAGACTGATGATTTCCTGATGAGTGATTGGAGGTTGGCTAAGCAGAGGGGACACATGATGCCCAAACAACATCCTCATGATCCCCCTCTGCGAGAAATTGGTGCCCAAGAGTCACTGGAGGTTGGCCATGTGGTGATGGTGGGGGAACAAAATCACCTTAAAAACTGGTCCTCATTAAAGGCTAAAACCATTCTGAGAATGGGGGTAGCAACTTGTTCTGAGGGAATGTTGAGAATTCTCATTCCTTGAAGAAGGACACAATTAAAATGGGTTTTGTTTTTATTTTTAAATTTTTGTGGGGTTTTTGTTTGTTTGTTTACTTGTTTTTTTTCTTTTTGGGTCACACCCGGTGCTCAGGGTACCATATGGGATGCTGGGACTCAAACCTGGGTTGGCTGTGTGCAAGGCAAATTCCCTATCCACTGTGCTATCGCTCCAGCCCCAGTTTTTGTTTTCTGAAGGAGATAAAAGGTTAGCTTTCTCTAGGAACTTTTTGACAGCTATGGACCCCAGTAAAAGCACTGACTCTGGGGTAGTTTTTCATGAAAAAAGGAATTGATCATATCTGCTGTAATGGTTCAGATCCACTCAAGGAATCTTGGATACAGTGACCTTAAAACAGCTTAAGGGGATTCTGGGCTCTTGGTTGACTTTGATTTTTGACTTGAATGCCCGTGACTTTAGTCAGGATATTGCTCTGGGTCTTACCATCTCCATCTCCATCTCCATATGTAGAACAACTTGTGTCAGGAGGATTTTTAATAAGACCTAGCCTGTCTTTTCCTTATCATAAAAGATATCCACACCCAAGAGAAATTGTTTCCTTAAACAAAATAACAGCAGACCATCTTATCACCAATGATGGTAGCAGCCTTCTTCTGAGACATACAAGACAAACATCTTTTCTCGTGAAGATTTCTTTGCTTCAAAATTTCTGACCTTGACATTTGCACCATAAAGAGAACACCCAGGGGGATGGAGTGATAGCACTGCAGGTAGGATGCTTGCCTTGCATGGGGCCAACCCAGTTAGTTTCCCAGCATCCCATATGATCCCCCAAGCACCACCAGGAGAGATTCCTGAGTGCAGACTCAGGAGTAATCCCTGAGCATTGTTTGGTGTGACCCAAAAAGGAATAAAAAAAGAAGACAACACCCAGGCATGGGTAGCTTATTTTACTTGCCCCAACTTAAAAAAAAATCAAAGCAAAGAAGACGAAAGCAACTTCATACGTATTTTTCTTCCACAATCTCATGCATCCATTAAAAGGGGGAAGAGGTATTAGAGAAGCTAGTTTTAAAACAGAGTGTGTGCACTCTAAAATTGTTGCGTTTGGGTCATCACTCCCAGTGTGATTGTATTAGAAGGTAAGGCCTTTGGGAGGTAGTTGGGTTTAGATGAGGTCATAAAGTAAGGTCACTTGAGAGAGATTAGTACCTTTATGTAAGAGAATGAGACCCAGAACTCTCTCCTCCGAGGGCACAGAAAGAGGTCACATAAGTTTAGTACAAAATGCCAGCTTCTTGCAAGCCAGGAAGAGAGACCTCATAAAGAAGTGAATTTGCTTTGACCTGCACTTCAAAGCCTCCAGAACTATGACATGGCAATGACTGGTCTGAGTTATTCAGTCAAAAATGGAATTTTGTTATAACAACCCAAGCCAGTGAAGGCAACTGATTAAACTCAGACTGTACTTTCTGTGGATACAATAGACACCTTTTGCATAATTTGGTGAACAATTCTCATCCTTAACATCTGAACATTATGAACCCAAGAAATGGAAGAGGCAGTGGTATTTCTGTAGTGGCTATCTCTTTTAATGGCAATTCTGTTAGCCACGGATTAGTTTTAAGTTTCTTTGCTGGTTAAATAGAGCAGAGTACATTCCAGTGTCTGCATCTAAGAACAATGGCAAATAATATGAAAAAATATAGCTGGGAGAGGGAAAACAGACATGTTTCTTTACTAAAGAACTTGTCAGATCAGAGCACTAAGTATAAAGTGTGAAGAAAATCTCCAAGAAGGACACATAGTGTGGAAGTATCTTCACTTTGCACTATGAGGACTCTCTGATAATTGCACCCCAGTAAGTTTCATCTTGTAAGGGGGTTGCAAAGAACCCAGGGCCTGTCTACATTTTTTGTTCTGTTGTGTTAAATAGAATTGGTCTACCCTGCAAAAGCAATTACTCATCATCTCTGCTGTTCCCAGGTTCTGTGCTCCGGTCTGGCTAAACTTTTGCCCCCAAATAGAAGACTCTTTATCAACAACAAAACCACAAAAGTAAAAGACAGAGAAGGCTCCATTTTCCTTTGCTTGAAAGGCAGGTTTTCCACTTGCTGCATCCCCTACTTTTCAGGGCTATTAATACAGTCTTGTAAATCTACAACTGTACCTCATGTCGTTTCACTAATAAAAAAGAAAAAAAAAATACAGTCTTAAAGGGGACCAGGCATCCAACTAACTGAAAGTCATGCTAAAGGTCCAAAGCCTGTGAGTCAGTCTGTATGTCCATAACATTCTCAATGCAAAAATTAATATTAAAAGTTGCTTCTACGAAATTTGTCTACGTGGGAAGGGAGAGTAATGAACATGGAACTCTATCTGTGCTTCACCAAGCCATTAATCCTTCCTTTTTAAAGATCACGTATTTTGCAATTCCTTAGAAAATAATACATCTTAAATTGTCATCTCCATCTATCACACTAAATGTCTTTGGCTTTTTCACAAAAAAGGACAGAGAGCGCTAAAAATATTGAACACTTTTATGTCAAGATAGCAGATTCCTTATTCTGCCATTTACTGGTTTTGCTTACTCAATCAAGTGCTTCATCTCTCTGAGCTTCAAACATCCCAAATCAGATAGGTGAATAAGACTTGTGGAAGGGATCGTGTCTTCGGGTACAGAGGCTATTCATATAGCCATAACAGGGCTATTGATATAGCCATTAGGGGACAGGGCATCCTACTAACTGAAAGTCATGCTAAAGAAAACTCTGATAAAACATCTGCCATAACTGGGCTGGACCCACAGCAGAGAGCACAGAATCCATTACATACGGGACTCCAATCTCAAAGATGTTGTTCTGGATCAACTGCTTCCCCAACATGATGATGCTGAGCTGGATACACAGCTCCATGAGGCAGCCTCCTGGAGCACACTGTGGTGAAGAGAGAAAGGAAGACAAAGAAAGGAGCTATTAGACCATGTGGAGCTCAGGGAAACGAGGGTGGGAATGAAGCCATGCTATTAGGAGGATAAGGTTCACGTTGACATTGAAGGATTGAGGAGGGTGGTTGCCCCTACGTATCAGTTGCATCATCTGAAACAAAAATGCAACACTTGCCTCTTCCATACGATATCCATCGAACACATACACGTAGCTTCCAGGTCTACCCACAAACCTGAAAATCAAGAAACATGGGAAGTTAGACTGAGAAAAAGTCAAGGCTGTTGGAAAGCTTGCTTTCGGAGTAGAAAAGTCACTGTCAAAGCCCTCCTTGAGGGTTCTGCACAGGATGGGTGCTGTCACAGAGAGAGGAGTTTATGCCATGTCATTGGCTACCAAGCACCTCTTATATCTAGGGATCATCTCTTAACCACATATACTCTAGGGAGAGAGGGATGATGCTGAATCTGATGTAGGGATAGGAAGGTGGTAATAGTGTGTGTGTGTGTGTGTGTGTGTGTGTGTGTGTGTGTGTGTGTGTGTGTAACTTCTAAACACAATAAATTTTGGCTAAGAGTGATAGCACAGTGGTAGGGTGTTTGCCTTGCACGCAGCCAACATGGCCGACCCGAGTTCGATTCCCCCGTCCCTCTCGGAGAGCCCGGCAAGCTACCAAGAGTATCTCGCCCGCATGGCAGAGCCTGGCAAGCTACCCCTGATGTATTTGATATGCCAAACACAGTAACAACAAAGTCTCCAATGGAGACGTTACTTGGCCCGCTCGAGCAAATAGATGAACAACGGGAGGACAGGGACAGGGACAGGGACCATCTGTGCACCATCCTTAAATAGAACTGAGTTCTGATTGGTGAGATCTCTTTTTTCAGGCATTGTGGGGTAAGATTAACTAACATTGCAAGTGTAGATTCCTGTGATCAGAAAACAAAACTCTAGACTCCTTACTGGAAATATTCAAGGTAATGGAAGAAGTCTACCTCCTTCCTCTATGACCACCCTCTGGTCTGTTTTATGGGAAAATAAGATCAGTTAGATAAAGGAAGCATAGAGGTCAAATTCAATCATGGAATCAGGCAGAATAATTCCACTTAGTTTGAATGTCATGCCCTATTCTACCTTGAAATTTACTTGTTTAGTGAAGATTCAACTCAGCATAAATTACTTAAAAAAAACTGAATCAACTTCAGCACAAGGTCTGAGAAAGCAGTGTTTCTTGGGTCCTGAAATGCTGGGGTCACTCTATCAATGATCAGGGATCTCCAGGGTTATCCTCAATGATGCTCAGGAGGTAGAATGATGTGGTATGGGGGTAGAATATCATGCCATATTATGGCAAGACCTAAGAATCACTGGAATTACCTTCTGCCTCATCCTTACCATTTGGAGAAAAAAATTCTTTCATGACTTACCCTTCAGATCCCAGAACTGTCTCTACTGTCGCTACAGTTTCTCTATTTGTCATTGCCTGAAGATATGAGCCCAAAACTAAGTTCTAAACCCACTTCTTCAATGTCAGGGGCAGGAGAAGGGTGGAAATGGTGATGATATAAACTCACCATGAGTACAGGATGGCTTTATTGGAAGACCCAGTTTTAGTAACAAATTGCCCTGCCACACGGGATACCACCAGACTTACCTTCCCTTGAAAAAAGCCACATAGAAGATGGGAGAATAGGCATTGACAAACTTCAGCAAAAAAGCTTTGAGTATCAGGCGCTCTTCAAAAGTCTGTTCTGTTTTGGGAACCTCTGAGAGAGAAAAGAAAAGCTATTAAGACTAAGAGAACAAGAGAGATTTCTCACTTCTCCAGACCTTGTTTCTGGGGGAGTTTCCCAATCAATGTCCAACAGACTCGGGGATCTCTCCCAGTGATTCCCTGTCAACTTGGTTGTTTGGATAAAGTCTAGGGCCTGAAGACACAGAGCTTATCAGGTCCCAGTATCCTCTGGGATCATCTGCGGTGCTCAGGAGCCTTTCCGGCTATACCAGATGGTGACTGGGGAGATATGGCATATGGTGGTGGAGCATACTTTCATGAACTGTCTAAATACTGAACTACCTGTTTGACCCCCTCTTCAGAATTTTTACCCTGTGACAGGAGCCACTGTCTCTCAGATGATACTCAGAGTAGCAGTCAAGAGTCCCAAATTTCTGGAACATTAGAACGGAATTCTTCTGGGAAATCCCAAATGGCTTACCATGTCATTAGAGAAGGGACACATGATTATGCATTTTCTTCTACCTCTTGTGTCTTATTCACTCAAGTCACAGTTTCATAACACACACCTCAAGGCAAAGCCTCAGCAGGCAGAACTTCTGCCTACCACCCTTATTCTGGGCAAGGGGAATTCAGCTTTTTGTTGATTCCTGCCACTTACACAATATTTTACATGAAGGTTCCTGACCTCCATAACCCACAAATCAGAGCCAACCACTGAACCTAAATCGTGAAACAACAAACACATGTTTGGGGCCCCATAACATTCTTCTTCTTCTTCTCTCTCCTCTATCTCTCTATTTTTAAGAGGAAAATACACATGTGTATGTTCATTCCACAGGCTTAGTCAGGCTGGGTTCACTTGCTCCAATTATGAAAACTCATTTGAGAAGTGAAACAAACACAGTTTAAGTCCAATATCTCAAACTCAGGGATGAGACTCCAGTGTGTTCTATTTGGTCCACAGAAAGGAGTCAGTGGATATTCCCAAAAGCATCTGGGAGATACAGAGCATAAAGCTCACCTGTGCCTTCAGAAAAATCAAGACCCATGGGATGTTCTGTGGGTCACCCATTAGAATGTTTGGGGGGACTCCATAGACCAAGACAAAGATAGCAGGGGACGAGGGCAGAAGGCAAGCACAAAGAAACTTGTGCCCTTCTAAGTATAACCTGGAAATGAGCTGAGCTCAGTGACAAATGCCAGGTTCAAGCTAGCCAGCGAGTTGTAAGTGCAAGGGAGACTGGCAAGTTTCTGACCTGACATGAGAATCTTTGTAGGAATCCCTGGAAAATTAGACACAAAATCTGTTCCCTTGTCTGTAACGTTCTCCACTAGTCTATCTCCTTGTATGCATATCTTTAGCATCCTTCAACAGCCAGACCAAATGTTACACCCAATCTCCATCCCAAAGCCTTTCCAGATGCCTTCAGCCAGTAGCAATCTTTTTCTGTTTTCCATGACATTTTAAAAAATGCATTAACTACCTGCATCCATGCCTTTGGGAAGGTTTATTAACAGGAGCTTTCATTGTTAGCATCTCAGTTTGGGTTGAACTCTAAGTCAATGATTTGCAAATAGTTTATTTGGCTGGAGCAATAGCATAGTGGGTAGGGTGTTGTGTCTTGGCTCACAGGGCATCCCCAGGCATGTGGCCGACCCTGGTTCGAGTCCTCTGTCCCTCTCGGAGAGCCTGGTAAAGCTACCAAGAGAATCCCGCCTGCACGGCAGAGCCTGGAAAGCTCCCTGTGGCATATTCGATACGCCAAAAACAGTAACAACAAATCTCACAACGAAGACATTACTGGCGTCCGCTTGAGCAAATCTATGAACAATGGGATGACAATGCTACAGTGCTTATTTGGGAGGTGCTGGTAAGAAAGTTGGTGTGGGGTGGTACGGAGAAGGAGAGTTATAAGGAAGGAGGCTTGAAATAGTCTCTCTCTGGGGAGAGATAGAGACAGGGAGGAAAAAACGAAGAGGAGGAATTAAGGAGAAGGGGAGGGAAAATTGAAGGGAAGGAGGGAGGGAGGCAGAGGGAGGAGGAAGGGAAATTTTTCAATAGGAATTTAAGTCACTGCCCAGTGGGCCTAAGGCAGCCAACTCCACAGTAACTTAGCCACATTTTGTCTCTCACATAAACATTTTGGGGGGATAAGAAAACTGAAACTGTCATCAACTGAAAAAAAATCATAGTAATCAGGTCTGAGCACCTGAAAATTTGGAAAACTTAGCCTTGTAATTGTGGCTGGAGGGGGATTTGGGGTGACAGATGGAGAGGCACGTGCCAATGGTTTTTGGTTCTAATCTCTGTTGGAATCTTCTGGACTCAGATCCCTCCATCCTGACAGGAATTTCCTCCAAGTTCCCTGGAAGAAGGATGTGCTACTCTTACAGCCCTGCTCCAACTAGAAGCCAGTGGCCCCCTTCCTCTAGACTGATAAATCACGGGCCTCGTTATTATTTATTAGTTTCCGTTTTCTCAACAGCCTGTGCGGGTGCTTTCAGGGCCACAAGCCACTGTAAATAATGGGCATTTCCAATAAACAATCCAAATCTGCTTGATGGGCCACTAAATCAGTGGGTGTCCCAACCTCAGAGCAGCTCTGTGGCCTTCTTGTGTGCTATGCAGTGGCTTCAGTGAAAGGAGGGCCTCAGGGAACACCTCACATGATGAGAGGATATGGGGGTACTGGGTCCTGAGAGTAAGGGGTATGGGGCCCTGAGCTCCAGATGGGTTTCTGGGCCTCTTTCTACAGTCCCACAATGAGACTTGGTTGTCTGTGAAAAATGGAACAGGTTTCCCAGCATCTACCTGGGCAGGAATCATGTCCCCTTCAGAATAAGTGGGGTCACCATGCACCCAGGCCCCCGGGTAGGATCCTCTGCTGGACACAGAGCTTAGAGATCATCTTAACCTGAGACCCAGAAGAATCTGTGCCCTACCCTCTACTTCCTAAAACTCCCAGTAGAGTTGAGACGTGAGATGCTTCCTGGTTGTGAAGGAGGAGAGTCTGCACAGAGTGTGAGGTAATCAGGAGGCAACAACCGGACAACCCATTCCTGGGCTTCTAGGCTCCTCCTCTCTCACCTCCCCAGGGCTGACCAGAGGTGACCTGGGCGTTCTCAGAAGCTCTGAGGATTGGAGCAAATTTCCAACAGAGTTGTCTCTTTTTCTCCCTCTGTCTCTGTCTCTGTCTTTCTCTGTCTTTTCTGTCTTCTGTCATATATCTGTCTTTCTGTCTTCTCTCTCTCTCTCTCTCTCTCTCTCTCTCTCTCTCTCTCTCTCTCTCTCTCTCTCTCTTTTCTGTCCTGCCTGTCTCTCTGTTTCTGTCTTTCTGTTTTCTCTCTTTGCCTGTCTGTCTCTCTCTGTCTCTCTCTGTCACTCTGTCTCTGTCTTTCTTACCTCTCTCTCTCTCTCTGTCCTTTATCTGTCTGTCTCTCTGTCTGTCTATCTGTCTGTCTGTCTGTCTCTCTCTGTCCTTTATCTCTCTCTCTCTCTCTGTCCTTTATCTCTCTCTCTCTCTCTCTCTCTCTCTCTCTCTCTCTCTCTCTCTCTCTGTCTTTCTCTCTGTGACCAAGGCTGGGTAAGGAAATACAATTTCTGTTCAAAGCCCTGACCTACCCACCCTCCTTTCTTCTAAGGGTTAAATCGCCAATGCCTCTGTCATGAAAAAATATGAGTACAAATGACCCAGCTGTAAAGTGCCTTGGAAAATAATTAGCCTGAAAGCCCAAGTTAGTCCCCAGGGGCCAGCGGAGACCAGGAGTCCCCAGAGGGCCTTTCTAATCATATGGAAACCGTGTGGTCGGTGGCAGGATCTGGCTGTGGGGAAAGCAGCTCCTCCTTCCAGCCAGTGTCTTCCCAGCCACCCAGCTGGGAGAAACAGACCGTCGGGGATCCGCGAGCAAAATGAGGAAGACGCTGGGCTCTCTGGGTCTAAGGTACTTTCTCTCCCAGACTGGCCCTAGAAGCATCTAGAAGCTTCTAGAAGCATCTAGAAGGTCAGGAGGATCAACCTTGGGACCACTCTGGCTGCGGGACAGAGGCTGGAAGCTCATGCCTGGCCCAAACCGAGCACAGGCGCCTGCTCCGGCAGGCACTTGCCCCAGGCAGACCAAGCTTCCCCCCTGCAACGCACCCCCCCTACACACACCAGTAGCATGTTTCTGACAGCGCAGCCATCTGGACTTCCCTACATGCATGTGTGTGTGCGTGCATGTGTGAACGTGTGCTCATATTTGTGCATGTCCACATGCTTAAGGGACAGAGTGGAGACTGGTAAAGTTGTGGCCTGTACAGGGCATTTTCCTCAAAGCAGCCACTTAGCATGGGCAGGGGGTGGATTTGGTGGTGAGTGGGGGGTGGGGGTGAGTTAGTGCCTTGCCTAAGGGGGCCAGAAGCCAATAGCCTTGTAAGCGCCCAGGACACCTCCCTACCAAGTAGGAAATTGATGGTGTGATCCTAGAAAAAGGGATGAGAGAGACAAACCTTAAAACGTTATCTGGGGCATCAAGAGGACATCCTGACATCCCATCTTTCATGTTTTGTTTTGTTTCTGTTTGGGGGCCACACCCTGCAATGCTCAGGGGCTACTCCTGGTTTTGCACGCAGGAATCGCTCCTGGCGGTGCTCTAGGAAACCAACCATACAGGATGCCAGAGATCATGCCCTGGTCTGTTGCGTGCAAAGCAACCAAGCGTCTTACCTACTGTACTATCTCTCTGGACCCAAGGTGGATGGTGGTAATCTGATTTTGAGAGCTAGAACAGAGGGTAGGGTTCTTGCCTTGCATTGCAACTCATCTTGGTTCAATCTTTTGCACCACTTGTGATCCCCTGTGCACCTCTAGGAATGATGCATGAGCACAAAGTTAAGAGTAGCCCTTGAGTGCTATCTGGTGTGACCCCTAAAGTCCCAAATAAAAATATAAGACCAACTATGAAGAAAACAGCCTGAGAGACAGGGTCAGGAGGAGAGAGAGAGAGAGAGAGAGAGAGAGAGAGAGAGAGAGAGAGAGAGAAATATGGAGAGAGAACTACTGTGCCATTTGCTCATCATGGAAACTTCCTGTCCCACATCTATCCTATACCTGGTACTGGAGGCACTGACAAGATCCCCCCTCTTGACTGAAAGACCAGACCTATGGGGACTTTCTTCATGGCACTGAGTAGCAGGGAGAGAGTGGGCAGGTGTACCCAGGTACTTCCGGCTGAGATACCCAAGACAGAGGACCTCATTGCCCCCCTTTAGTACCTAATCTGGAAGTCAGCTCCCCTGTGAGCAGGAATGGAGAAACTTCACCCAGTCCCTCCCTTCCTGGTGCCCAGAGGAAGACATCCCATAGGAATGCATTCAACTTTCCTTCCATTTTTTTTCTATTCCTTTTCCTTTTTGCACATTTAAAAAAAAAAGCAGGGCTGCATTTATTTTCTCACTGGGATTAGTAAAGGATCCAAATGGTAAGTGTATTTTGCAATAGCTACCAACATGATCATATTCACCTTCAATCCTGTTTGTTTTTAACAAATTTCTCTTGAGTTAGGCACAGGACATGGGCCCTGTGAGCCCAGTGATGGCCCTCAGCTCCTTGCTGCAAAGCTACAAGCTGGAAAAGGGAAGACAGACAAGTCAGGCCACATTGGAGCTCAATGAGCACTAGAGGAATCTGTGACCGGGTGAGGAGAGGAGTGAGACTGAGGGCCCAGGAAAACCTCAGAGAAAGTAGACCTGAGCTGAGATCTGCAGGGTAAGCAGGACCGTCAGGGTACTGGGAAGAGTTCAGAGATGGCATCAGCTGAGGAACATCAGGGAAAGAGCTGAGATGTACAAGGACAGGGATGTCCTGAGACACAGCACCCTGAGCAAGGAGGAACTGGGGACCTTGAATTGGGGAGGAAGGTGAGCAGTTAGTGGAACTGCAGGCTTTGGGAAGAACCCTCTATTTCACTGCAAGCATGCTAGCTGAGCTAAGCAGGGAAGAAGCAGCATGAGAGTTTATCTTAAAAAGTTATCAGAGAAAATTGTGTGAAAGTCATAGGGAGAAACAGAAAGACACATTAACAGTGAGTATCCAGGTAAGAGATGACCAATCTTAGGATAGAACTTGTGACTGGGGATCATATCTGGGATATGAATGAAGGTGGATATAAAATAGTCTATATTCTGGGGGTAAAGAGAGAGATGGGGGAGAGAGAAAGAGAAGAAAGAGAGGAAAGGCAGATAGAAGAGAGAGAGGAGAGACAGAAAGGGAAGAAGGGAAAGAAAGGAGAAAGAAGGGGGGAGGTGTAGAGGGGAGGAAAGGAAAGAGAAGAGAAGGGAAAGGAAGGGGATGGAAGGGAAGGGAAGGGAAGGGAAGGGAAGGGAAGGGAAGGGAAGGGAAGGGAAGGGAAGGGAAGGGAAGGGAAGGGAAGGGGAGGGGAGGGGAGGGGAGGGGAGGGGAGGGGGGGGAGGGGAGGGGAGGGGAGGGAAGAGGACAGGAGGAGCGGGGAGGGGAGGGATGGAGAGGGAAGGCAGGACAGGACAAGAGAGACAGAGAAGAGAGAGACGGGTAAAGGACAAAGAGAAATAGAGAAATAGAGGAGAAAAATAAAAAGATGAGAAAGAAACACAGAAGAGAGAAAAGATAGATATATAGATAGGTAGAGGATAGATAATATAGATAGATTAGATAGATAGATAGATAGATAGATAGATAGATAGATAGATAGATAGATACCCAGGAATGCTTGGCTTTGGGTGTGATTTGTGGCTGGCACATCATTTCCTGAGGTGAATAATAAATCACAAATCTGCAGGGCAATGAAAAGTCAAAGTCAAAGTTGGACACAGAAGACCTTGGATGTCCCAGGCCCTGCGTCAAGGAGGATTGCATAGGCAGGAGCTGAACAGCATCAGTCAGAGCCAGCTCGGAGGAACCAGAACTCTACACTAGAGTGACCTCCACGTGGAGGATAGACGGGGAATTTCCTGAGTTCTTCCTTCCTCTAGTCTCTGGGTTCCATGTCACGGCCAGGAGACTGTGGTTGAAGCAACAAGGGGGCAATGGGCTTATGTCATAAGGGCTTTCTCTGGCAGAAGCTCAAGGAAGTGCTATTCCTGACCCTCATCTTCCTCATTCCTTCAGCCTTGGCTGTGAGTTGTCCACAAGTGAGTGGAAGAGAAGATGGAGAATGCTAGGCAGAGCATTACTTTTCTCTTATTCTTTTCGTTTGTTTGCAGGCTGGGCTGGAGTGATAGCACAGCGGTAGGTCATTTGCCTTGCACACAGCCAGCCTGGCCGAGCCGGGTTCGATTCCTCCGCCCCTCTCGGAGAGCCCGGCAAGCTACCGAGAGTATCCCGTCCGCATGGCAAAGCCTGGCAAGCTACCCGTGACGTGTTCAATATGCCAAACACAGTAACAACAAGTCTCAAAATGGAGAGGTTACTGGGCAGGCTTGAGCAAAATCGATGAATAATGGGAGTACAGTGTTTGCAGGCCATGCCTCGAGGTTCCCCTTGGTCTGTGCTTGGGAGACCATATAGGGTGTCGGGCATTGAGAGCAGGTTGTCTGCGTGCAAGGCAAGCACCTAACCTGCTGTACTATCCTTCTGTGTTCTGCTCTTATTCTTATAGAACCGCAAGGAGCTTTGTGAAATAGTGAACTTGAACACCTGCTGCCTCTTCTTTAGTGATTGAGACACTACTCCCTAAACTTCTCTGAAAGAACCTCTGACCAGGTCAGAGATGAGCACCTCACCTTGCCATGGTGAGGGTCCCAGTCCTGAAGAAGATGGACTAGCTACAGTGTGTGAATGTTTACCATGATAAGACACAGGCCTATGTGGGGGAGGGAGATATCAAGAAGAAGAAGGGAGTTCCAGTTTTAATGCTCTTGGTGGATGATGCCCTGGACTGGGATATAGGAGTCAGGAAAGGGAGCGACCATGAGATTTGCAGCCCCTTCCCTAAGCTGGGTATTGTCCCTCCACCCCCAGCAGAGCACGGTTTGCGATCTAGGACATGTGGCAGGGACAGGTTGGCTCCTCTAGGCCAGTGTCCAGCCTTCTGTCAGGTAGAGCAGAGCCATAACCAAGGGCAAGCTGTGGATCCATGAGATGCTAAAGGGATGAAGATTGGGATGACTCTAGAGGACTCATTATTTAAGGGGCTATTAAAGCCTTTGTTTAAGTCAAGATCCCAGTAGGAAACAGAATCAAACAGGTCAAAGGACAGCGGACTCTCCAGAAGACTTAAAGCAGTGAGGGAACAGTGGAGCCCAGGACAGAAGCCAAGAGAGGCCTCGTCCTGCAGATGAACTGATGATGAAAGAAGCAAGGGTGCCAGAGATGCGGAAGAAGCAGAGGGAAGATCCCCCACTCTCCCTTCTTCCGCCTTCTCAATTCTATCACTGCTTCCTGTTGGCCAAACCTCTAGAAGACAGAGTGGGGATAGATGGATGGATAGATAGATAGATAGATAGATAGATAGATAGATAGATAGATAGATTCTGGCCCCAGGGGCTAGACAATGGTGAAGGGATATGGCCAGTGAGAATGACCACCATTGTATCACTTCTATACGGTGTATATCTTTGGGTCCTTGGAAAATTCAAAGCAAAGGATCGGAGTACACTGAACTACTTGTGACTAGAGTTGAATAACTGGAAAAAATGAGAGAAACGTGCTCATGGTTACAGCTCAAGTCTGAGAAGGAATTATTACACGTTAGAGTCAACTATTACAAGTAGCTGTATTACTAATAATAGTTGGAATAGCTGGAATAAATTGTTCAACCAAGTTGGGCTTTAACCACAATCACGTCTTTTTGATTATTAATAACAGCCTCCCACCAACCTCTCTTCCTCCTAGACACTTAGAATTCTTGGAGCCAACATCACCGAGGGGGGCCCTCAGACAATGGTCGAATCCACTCTGGCCACACCCTTTGCCTGGTTTTCCAGATGGGACAGGCAGGAGGTGCTTCCTCCCCAAATGCCCAGACCACCCAGGGAGCCAGAAGCCACTTGTCAGAGCAGGGAAACAGTTCCAGAGACCCGACTCTTGGACCAGGTTTCAAATGACCAGCACAGAGGTCTTCTCTGAAAGGCAGAGACCCCAGCCCAGACCACACACATCCCCCCACATCTAAACACATCCACACGTGTCTGCATGCATCCATACAAATGTGCACACATCCACAGATATCCATATTATTAACGCATTTTACACATATCTTCATGTCTCACAAATTTCCATACATATCTGCATATCTCCACATACATCAATACATCTTTCCCTGAATCCTTGCCTATCCATGTCTCTACATACCTCCCACACATATCTACACGTGTCCACACACTTCCCCACATAGTCTTGTATCCATACGCATATTAATTCACAGCCACATGCCCTTACATACATCCATGCATACCCGTGTCTCCACACACAACCACATACATATCTAAACATACACATGTATCTATGTATCTACACATACACATACATATCAACATTTCCACATACAGCCAAACATAGACATATGCGCCCACACACATTTATACACACCAATGTCTTCACAAATATGCACATGCCTCTACACACATCCAGACATGTATCTACACATATATACGCATCACTTGTCTCCACACACATCTGCACATCTGTACATATCTCCACATCTCCACATGCATCCACACATATCCACTTGTCTCTTCCTGTGCCCACATATGTCTACCTGTCTCGGCTCACGCCCACCAATACCACTTCTCTATGTGCATGCACATGGACAGCGTACACTCCTGCACGGTCCCAGGCTGCAGGGAAGCTGAGGGCCTCTTCCCAGGGCTTGGTGCCAACAGAGCCAGCACTTTACATTGCCCTCGGAAAGCACACATTGTCCACATTTGGTGGAAAATTAGATCCATGTCTATACACCCCGAAGATTCTTGAAAGAGTTTTTGATGTCCCGGCAGCCTTTGGGAGCAAGACTGCCTTCCGTTTGCCTTTCTCTCCCCCCCCACCACCCCCGCCCTCCTTAGAAGCAGCAATGCATCGCCTTTTGCTGACGATGGCTGAGATCCGGATAGAAAATGGTAAACTTCAGATTTCTGATATCATTTCGATCCTTTACATTTGTTTTTCTTGACCAATTTTAAGACAGCCCCTGGGTCACCAAAGTTGGACCCCTCAAAGATGCTTCCTAATGAGGGAGTCCCCAGATGGCAGGTGATGAGGCTTGCAGAGCTCAGCCCCACTGAGTTCTCGGCTGGTCCCCAGACTCCCCCTACCACCTGTTGTCCACATGGAGGATGCATTGAATTTTAAACCTTCTGGAGCCTCTGGTGGCTTTCCTAACACATCTTTTTTTTTCTTTTTGGGCCATACCCAGCCATGCATGGGGTTACTTCTGGCTCTGCATTCAGGAATTACTCCTGGTGGTGCTGGGGGCCCTATGGGATGCTGGGAATCGAACCTGGGTTGGCTGTGTGCAAGGCAAACGCCCTACCTGCTGTGCTATTGCTTCAGCCCCTTTCCCAACACATTTTAAATGCCCTAAATCACAGGAACTTTCCTTAAGATGAGGGACTATCTTAGTCATAACATAGAAGCCAGCCTCACTGCTCACAGGCCATGTCACCTTAGGCTGTCTGTCACCCACCTTGGTATGTCTCTTTCTCATCTCTAAAACAGGCCTTCTGAGACTTCCTGCACTTTGGGGCCTGAGAGTGAAATATACCGAAGAACAGATAATGGTCAGAATAGCACTCAGCCCCCTAGTGTGGGTTGCATACATGTTAACCCTGGGCCAACTTCTCTTTACCTAGTTCCCAGTCAAGCTTCCAACCCCCTTCAGGCTTCGCAAAAGTGAAATGAAGGTGACAGTTGATGCCCAGCACTGTGGCACAACTACACGGATGGTTGCAGTTCAGTACCTGCTTGTGATCGACATAAGGTTGGGTGCTTGGGAAGTCAGTCCATGCTTGTCCCCATGTTTGTTTCTTTCCCCGACCCTCATGAAGTGGAGCTGTGCCATGTGGGAGATCAGCGATATTTAAGCAGCTCCAAAACATTTGGCAAAGAACGGCTTACTTGTATCTGACACGGCGATTCATTTTTTAAGGATCTATATTAGAAGTCCACAGCCGTGTTACTAAATGAGATTCAATGGGGAGTGAGGGAGATGTGCACCTCTTTACCTCCTCCCCAGACACAGTTCCACCTTCACAACTAGCACTCTGCATGCAGTTTTGAGAGAGGGAGGTAGAGGAAGTGGTGGCAGAGGAGCTGGAGTTAGAGTCATGTGCAGGAAGACAAGCCTATGACGTCTGGAGTCTGGTGTCAGTCCTGCATCCTCTCCCTAGAATTCTCCATGCAGACTCCCCTAACTATGCCTAGATTGATTGGTCAGGATAAAATGCAAAGTTTTCAGGAGTGCCACATCCCTCCTGCCCTGGGTGACCTCACCGGCTCGTTGTGTCAAAGGCACAGTGTGAACCTAGAGGAAGCTGTCATAGTCTGAGTGTTTGTGTCCTCACCAGTTTATATGTTGAAACCCCAATGCTTGACATGACAGTACTGTAGGCTCAGCCTCTGGAAGGTGCTTAGTTCATGCTGGTGGGATCCCCCTGAATTGGATTAGTACCATGGTAAAAGGGGCTCTAGAGTGACCCCAGTTGCTTTCAGTGTCAGGAAACAATGGGAAGTTTGGAGTCTGGAAGACCTTGAAGGGAGGGTAGTGAAAGGATTAGGATTGCTCTGGGGCCTCATTTCCAATCCAGGTCCCATCCTCATATTAACGTCAGTTCCTGATGCCTGCTTTGTCTTGCCTGAGCAGGCATCAGGACTGCGCTTGTTTCCCTAGAAATCGTTCACCACTGCTCACTTCCACTCAGTCTTCCTCCCCTAGTGCTGGGGAGCCTCTGGCTGATGGCAGGTCTCACATCCAGGCCCATGAGTTGGTATTCCGGAAGTGAGGGAGGCGATTCCCATCTTTAATGATCGCTGATTGTTATGAAGGCAATGAACCAATTCTGCCCTCTGTCATAAATCCACGCGGGAGGAATGAACCTTGGAGAGGCCTGATGCCAAGGCCCACACCATGAGTCTCCCATCACCCAGCCGAGCAGAAAACACTTGGAAACTTGGGAGTGGTGGTGGTGGGGAGGGGGGTGTTCACACCAGCTGTGTGCACCTGGTGAGCACAGCACGTTGTCTCAACCCCTTCATCAATCAGGGGATCTGAGGCAGGAAGCCAGGCGGGTATTAAGCCCAGCGTGAGAATGGCAAAGGAAGTTCCTAAGCCAGGCAGAATCCCCAGACCATTAGGTGGCCCTCCCCACAGTTTTCTGTCTCCAGAGAGGCCCGGCAGACTCTGAAGCCACCTCTTCTTGTAGGGATATCGTCCTCCTTGCTGTGTGTGCACTTTAGGGTGTCCTCTCTGCCACTGAGGACCATGCAAGTGTCATGAAAATCTTTGTTGCAGGCTTCCCTGGCTGTCCTTCAGTCACAAGTCTGCATTTGCCTTATTCATAACAAGATTTCCTCAAGTCCTTTGGTAAGCACAGAAACCTGGGGTTCTCACCCTAACCTGTATGGGACGTTGCATAGATTTATCCCACCCATCAGGGTCTCAGCAAATGGGTGTGAGGCTTTCCCACAAGGCAGGCAAAGTGTAGGAGCTGAAAGGAGGTGAGGGACAGCAGAGCTGTCCTCTGGAGTTCTGCAGGGTGCCAGAAGCATGGCACGGTCACTTCTCTGTGCCCATTTTCCAATCTCTCCGCCCTTCTGCTGGCAGTCACCAGGGTGTCACGAGCCAAAGTTATAGGTGACATTTGCAGAACTCAGTTTGCCTTTCCTGCCACAGGGGTTCTCACAACTGCCATGCATTTGGGACTGTGAGCACACACCCTGCCCTGTCACACCAGACACACAGCATGAGTGAGGGCAAACCACCTGGTGCTATGCCAATTGGCCTTATGCAAGATTGACAGATGATGGAGCATCGCTGACCTCTTCTAATATTGAAAACAATTGAAAACACACACACCAGCGCTGGCAACTACATACAATGGAGCATAATAAATATCCTATGCATGGATAGGTACACATCTGCTGATCCTCCACATCCATAGTTTTTTTCTGCCCCCTCCTCCTGGAATCTCTTCCGAGATTCATATTCTGTCATTCAGGCTTAGTCACAATGTTATAACTTTCCCAGTAGTCTCTTCTGACCACCTGATTCAAAGTCGACACCCTTGAATCTCTCTCTCACTCTCTCTCTCTCTCTCTCTCTCTCTCACACACACACACACACACACACACACACACACACACTCTGGTCTGTTTCCTCGTTTCCTCCCCCTCTATGAGCTGTTGATGTTTACTCTCCATCTTTCACTTATTACAGTAAGTACAGTGACAGCCAGGGGGGACCTTGTCTTTCTTATTTATAGCTCTGCCTCTGGCATGTGCCTAGCATTAAGGAAGCATTCAATCAATGTCCAAGGAACAGAGCAAATGATCTGTGGGAGGAAACCCATCAAAGGCCAAGGGTGCAGGAAAGAATTCTTGGAAATAGAGGTAAGGCAGGAGAGGTCCTCTTTCACGGAAGGGGAAGGGGAAGAGTTTGGGGACACACTCAATGGTGATAAGGGCTTACTCTTGGATCTGTACTCAGGGGTCACTCTTAAAGGGTCTTGGGAGACCATATGCATTGATTAAACTAGAGTTGCCATGTGTAAGGCAAGTAGCTTACTTCTCTCCAATTGTAAAGGTCCTTGAAAGAAAGGCTAAGTATTTCTTAGCCTTTTCCCAAACATGACCCCCGCCATTCCAGTCTTATTTCCTTTCTAAGATCTCCATGTCCTACCTGTTGGCCTTCTTCTTTGTCCTATGGTCCATCATATACATGATGGTAACCCGTGATCCCCTTGGAATATTCTGGAATATCCATATGCTCCTGGTTTAGGGAGACTACTTTGAAGGGTGAGTTGCTGCAAGTCATTGCAGCATGAAGGGAAGGAGGGAGGATCACACAGGGAAACTGGGGGTGGTGGTGCATTGGGTGGGCCAGCTAGGACGGAGGGGAAGAGCAGGGTTGAGAGTGTCCAATGCTAACTTATATCTGACCTCCAAAGGAAGTTTTGTGTGGGGAATGAGTGGGAGGGATGCCCTCCAACCCACCCCTTGAGAAAGGCAGATGGGGCTACGATTCCAGGACAGAGGTATATGGAAAGAGGCTGAAGGAAGACCAGGGTAAGGGGCATGAGCCCAGGTAAGGAGGGAAGAAGAAGATGAAGACTGTATCAAGAGGTCTTCCAAAGAAGTTTTCTGTTTGCTCAATGACACACAGCTGTGAGTGGAGGGAGAAGGAGCCAAGTTTTGAACTCAAAAGTTCTTTCTATCAGACTTCGAGAGAGAAAGTCTATCCACTCTCCAAGGGCACCTTTCTAAGCCCTCTAGGAATATCCAGTCTAAGAGAGAAGGAACAACATTCCCTCATGGAGGTTCTGGAGGGGTTCTAAGTGAAAAACACGCACTTACCACTTTAAGACAGAAAGAAAATCTTACAGCCATACAGCAGAAAAGCTCTCTGTATTGCAAGAAGAAGAATTGGGTTGAACCTCATGAAACTGAAAACAGAACACTTCCCCTGATGACCCCATAGTGAAGAGGAAATAGAGTTATTTTTGTAATTTAAAAAATGCTTTTAAGTGTCGTGACTTTAAGAACAAAATGTTTTTGCTAGAATTTCATCTCTTTTTGAGAGCTCTTTATCTATTTTTTTTTCAAATGGAGTGATGACCTCTGGTTTAAGAGCCCAGACGAGCCTTAGCTTGGGCGAAGGGCATTGTGCTCTCAGAAAAGTGATAGTGGCATCCAGCATGGGTCCTGCTAGTGCAGACAGAAATACACTCAACCAGTGGTTACATGAAAGGTAGCCACAAAGCATGTGCTGACCAGGTTTTGGTGGTTCGCTGTGCCTCCACCTGTCTGTCTTTCCCACCATTGGGAGTTTTGTGAGGGAAATAGAATGAGGTTAGCACAATAGACAGTCAGTATATGCCCACAACCTCACTGGTTTCCTAGTCTGCGTTCCTCTGCTCACATGTTCCCTGGACACCTTTACAGGAGCTCTTCCTACCCCTCTTCTTGGAGTCACCCAATCTCCCTGCCCAAGCACTTGTGCTAACAATCAGCTCCCATCACATCACGTGAGCTGTTGGGGTGGGAGCCATTGACGGGCTGGGGGACATCTCCTCCATCTCCTGAGAGTTCATCCAAGCAGATGACAGGTGATTAGCTGCAGCACCCTGTCTTGTCTCCCTTGCCTCACTTCTCCTCTTGGGCGAGAGAGTGGGAGAGAACTTATTTCACAGTCAGCCCGGAAGGAGCCTCTGGTATTTTCCTGGACTGCCAGGTCCCTCTGCCCTTCCTTTGGGAGAGAAAAAGGGCCTGAAAGAAGTAGATGTTTTCTCTGATCCCCGGGCCCACTCCAGTATCCTAAAAGGTACTGCAGGGTTCTCGTGTCCACAGTTGCGTAGTCTCAGGAAGGCCCATCCAAATACCCACATTTCACATTCAAGTTATCTTTTACAGCCTAGCCCCTTCCACTTTCTGGAAATATTTCAGCGTTGGTCTCTATCTGCCTTTGCTTGAGTTTCCATATGGTTGAATAAGCAAATCATGCAGTCAGGGTCTTTTTAGTTAGATACATTCTTTTTTTTTTTGCTTTTTGGGGTTACACCCAGGGTTTACTCCTGGCTCTGCACTCAGGAATTACTCCTGGAGTTGCTCAGGGAACCATATGGGATGCTGGAAATTGAACCTGAGTCATCCGCGTGCCAGGCAAACGCCCAACTCACTGTACTATTATTCTAGCCCCTGGATACACTCTTGAAACCCGGTCAACACTTGCCCATTATTTAGGAAAAGCAGCAGAATCTATGCCCTGCTGGGTGGTTGAGACCTTCCACTGAAATTTAGGCATACCCATGAGCCCATGTTACTCCCAGTTGTGCCCTGGACATGCCAGGAGCTCTGTAATAACATTTCCAGATCTTATTGGTGCCCTGTCCATGCTTTCTGCCTTCCATTTTCTGAGCTCTGCTTCCCTGGAAGTTAGAGCTACCAAATCCATACCCCCTTCTCGTTGTGCTTTTCCTGACCATTGGAAATCTTGTCCCCACCTTCAGGGTCACACAACCCAATCCTTCACTTCTGGTAGCAACTGGTTTATCTTCCTGCTCACTCCTTCCCCGGTACTGCGCCTACCTGGCTAGTCTTTATTTCTGATATATGTCACTAGATTCTTAGACCATCCCACACCACAAAACTTTTCCTAGAACCCCTTGGAGAGTCAGATGTGTCTCCTAAACACTGACAAAGAATCCTGTCACCACAAAGTACCCTGCATAAAAATTGTTCACTTATTTTTTTTTCCAAAAATGGACACACAAGTGGGAACAGGTCTAAAGAAAGTGGAACCAGATGAAAGGTCACTGTGTCTACCCACAAGGAAACTGAAGAAAAGACAAAGAGATAGCACAAGGGTTAAAACACTCATCTTGCTTGCAGGCAATTCCAGTTAAGTCCTTTGACTCAAGTTTGATGCTCAGCACTACATATGGTTATCGGAGTACTACCAGAAGTGATCCCTGAGCACAGAGCCAGGAGTAGTTCCTGAGCACCTCTAAGTATGACCCAGCCATCACCATCCCCCCCAAAATGAAAGAAACCAAGGGAAATGCTCAGCATAAGAAGAGGGACCATGTGAGAAGAATTAGAGGAGCTTTCCAGGGATCTCTGATGCTACAGGGAATCCCTTTGGGTGTGGGGGATTATCAGGCAAGACTCTAGCATACAGTGGGTAAGAAGATGGAAGACATCTTATCATGCCTTCAATCCTGGCCCTGCATATGGTCCCCTGAGCACCACTAGAGTGATCCCTTAGCACAGAGCCAGGAGAAACCCCCGAGCACTGCCAGGTGTGGTCCCAACTCCCTGCCCTCTCCAGAAGAAACAAAGGAAGGGAAACTCCCAGTGTCAGCAGAGGCTACACCAAAAGGTGCTACATCAGTAGATTCAGAGGAGACTTTCAGGGGTTTCCGGTGCTTCAGGGCATCCCTCTGGACATGGGACTTGTCCGAGCAAGAGCTTGTTTTTTACTGGCCAGTGAATGAAAGACATCATATGATGCCTCCTCTGGCTCTGAGGCCTGACAGAATGACTCCCAGAGACAGAGGCCCCAGTGCATGGTGGCCACCCAGGGGAGAGATGAGGAGGGAAGGGTCTGACTCACAGCCCACCCCTGTCTAATCTGCCACGGAGGCCTGCAGGCAGTGCTCAGGCCCCAGCAGGCTGTAGCTCAAATGACACGTCCGAATCCCCAGCCCACTGCATTTTTTTCTCACTGCACCGAGCTTGGGAAGTCTGCCCAGCCTCTTTGAAGTCTGCTCAATGCAGGGGAATGTGTGGATTTTCTGGGGCCTCTGACAATATGGGGGTAGATAAGACCCTCTTGGGCTCAAGTGTCAGGAGGCTTTCTGTGCATTGCGAATGCTGCTGGGAAAAGCAGGAGAGGAAAAGCTCATTCCCAGACCAGTGTTTCTCCACTGGGGACAATAGGGCTGTCTCGGGGCCTCCAGGATCCATCAAGTGGGCCACAGGTGAAAATCCCATCTATGGGATACAACGACCTGAGACAAGAGGGTCGATTGGTAGGACAGAGGACCAGAGGAAGCAAATAAGGTCAGAAGGGAGTCACAGTTGGAAAAAATGATGGAGATACACCAGGCTAGTTCATAAGGGGGGCAGAGAAGGAATCAATTGTGCCAAAAAAGACAACCCCTGAGTGAGAGTCTTAAAGGAAGGGAGTGAGGCTGGTGGTTCCTCAAGTGCACAACCCCCAACTTTCTTCATTCTCTGAGTACCATGATCTGCACCAAGCATTTGTTCCTGTCCCTTTGTTCATTGCAGGTCATGACCACCCAAAATCTTATGCTAATACAGAATGAATCACAGCCAAGGGTACTGGGAGCCCAGGACCCAGAGGGGATCTACGGACACAGTACCGATTTTAGTGAGCCACTTGGCCACCATGCCGTAGATCTCATCCAGGATGAGGATGACCACCAAGTTGATGATGACTGCCGTTGCCGTCACTGTCACCCTGACATTGGAGCGAGTAGCCTTGTTGAGAGACAGCGCTGCTTTCGTGGTGATCCGGTATACAATGACCCCAAAGACAATGGAGAAGGTGAGGGCAATCTGTTCAAGAGAAGCAAGGAGAGTCTCCCGTTAGCAGTCAGCATTCGCTCCACCAACATCTGCTCTACAGGGGGGTTATGAACCTGGACTCTACTTTGGGGGTCAGAAGGGAAAACAGACCCACTAAATGCCTCTGCCAATTCACAACGTGGAGCGTTTTCTAAGGAAAAATGTCCTCCATGTGTTTCCCAGAATCCAAATGGTCTAGAATGCGCACACAAACACGAATGATGGAGACACGAGACAATGCACATGATGGGCAACCCATCATAGACGTAAGAGAAACTGCAAAGCCACAGTCAGAAAACCTCACGCATCGTGGCAAGCAGGACTGAGAACATGGAAGAGCAGGAACAGTTGGTGAAGCAAGAAGGACTGAAAGTGGTTCTCCAACGAAAGGAAATAGAGTTAGTGCTGAGAGAGTGTCGGGCTGAAACAAGAGGAGTTGGATGCTGTGGGCTCAAGAGAGTTGCGCAGAGGCAGAAAACACGGAGAGAAACCAGGAAGTGAGGTGTTTCCACCCCCAATCTTCAGGGCCTACCAGACCCTACTATAAGCTCCTCTAGTAGGCAAGGCTGCTGCTGACTCAGGTTTCTTCCTACATACACGTTTTCTAGCCGCTGGACTCAAAAGGAAAGTTTATCAACCACTTGGCCTGAAAGCCCTCTCCCTGCCCACCCCACCCCCTATTTTGTCTCTCTCTAAAACATAAGAATAACCAGGTCCTTAATTAGAACCCTTCTCCTCCACTCCCCCCCCCACCCCAGCATCCTCTCCTATTCCATTTCCACCAAGGAAAGATGTGGGTGCAAAAAAAAAAAGCACCTTGATAATCATTGTATGACTGAAACTCAAATATGAAAGCTTTGTAACTGTACCTCATGGTGATTCAATAAAAAAGGGGGGCTCAGTGAGCCCCTCAGAGGGACCAAGGCAGGCCAGGGAGTTGTGAGGAGCAAAATCTTCTCAGAGTAAAGTTCTAACTGCCTTCTGCCAAAGGAAGTCTTCTTTCTGACAATGTTTTTTTTTCCCAGGGGGAGGAATGTTTCCTTGGGGGGGGGGGGGCAAGGGAGGAGGCACTGGCTTGTAGAGGGATAAAGGGAAAACACAGGGAGAAAAGGGAGCAGACAGAAAGAACTCCTCTGGAAACACAGCATTCTGCTTTGCCCCCCTCCCCAACACACACAGACACACACACACACAGTGGAAGGAAGCAGAGGGGCACGCAAGCTGGCTCGGACAGCACTTCTCAAGCAGCGAGAATGACATATTGACCTTCTGGTGGGCTGCAAGAGGGGAATGGGTTGCAGATGTGTCTTCAAACTTCAGGGCATGCCTGGGGGTGCTGCAGTCTGGGGGCTGCTGGTGGTAGCACCCCTCCCCCATGATTGCCTTACAAATAGTAATATTTGCCCTGTGGGGCCATGGTATGAAAAAGAAGATGAGGTAAGGAATGCTGGAAAAGTGTTCTCTCTCTCTCTCTCTCTCTCTCTCTCTCTCTCTCTCTCTCTGTGTGTGTGTGTGTGTGTGTGTGTTGCATACATGTGTGTCAGTTAGATGGGAAAAACACTGGAGGCCCCTCTTCAGATGCAGGCAGGGGGTGGGAGCAGGAACCTCAGTCTTTTCAGGACTAGGGAAGTAGACCTGGCCATGAAGCTGGAGAGTCGGGACATGACATCACCACTCGCCAACAATGGAGACATTTTCACTTCCTGTTCCTCTGGGATTGTCTCTGCCAGACATTAAGGGCCTGGAAAACGTGGTGTGAGATTCTTTCCCCCCAAAATCACTTTTGCAGCGGAGACCAGGAATGGATGTATTGATGAGGCAGGGGAGGTTAAGGCATGAGAGAGAGGGGGGAGGGAGAGAGAAGAGATAGAGAGAGTATTTGTTGCATATAGGGGTGGGAGAGGGAGACGACTGGAAATAAAACAATAATGGCAAAACATGTTTTTCTTGAGGATAATGGGGGTGGGGTGGAAGGAATGGGGGATATGAGCTTCTATTCCCTTCCAAGAAGCCAACTGTGAGGTTGGAGGAGGAAGAACACACTTGTTCATGGGTCAGAATGTGCTCCAGAAACCAGCTGCATCGTCTGGGAGAGTAACCAACAAAGACTCTGCACTCAGCATATTTCGTCATTGAGTTGCATTCAGAGAAGCACTTACTAGTTGAGTTCTGTCTCCTGCCCTCTCTTCTGAAGGTTCCCATCTCCCATCTCTCCAGGCCTCTGCTACTGTTATTTACTTCCTTGACTTCTCTGGTGCTCTCCATCTGGGTTGGCTGCTTCTCCTTTTTATTTTGTCCCGGAGGACCTCAAGATGGGTTGTGCTCAGGCTCGAGGGCCATACCGTGAATCTGTGCTATCTCTTCGACCATGGCGGGTTAAAAAAAAATATGGAGGCATGTGCTTGAGGTTGTAGACCTACATTCTGTTCTCCTGAATAATGGGGACAATCAAGGAGTTTTAGCCTTTGGGGCTTATTCCTGTGCAGTCTGTGACCCACCTAAGGAGGTCTAAGAAGCAGCCATGTTGTAGTTTAGGGTCTAAAGGGCAGAGGGCAGGACAGAGATGGTCATGGTGGATTCTCATCAATAACAGTGAATCCATTTGAGCCCTCTCCATGCCTTTCTCCAATGTACATATGTAGTAGTACTAATCCTTTTAATTCTTTCAAGAAAAAATCTATACAAGATATATATTTGGTAGATGCTCTGTAGAAATGAGTCAGAAATTTTTTTATTTTTGGGTCACACCCGGCAATGCACAGGGGTTCTTCCTGACTCTGCACTCAGGAATTACTCCTGGCAGTGCTCAGGGGACCATATGGGATGCTGGGAAACGAACCCGCATCGGCTGCGTGCAAGGCAAACGCTCTACTCACTATCGCTCCAGCCTCTGAGTCAGGATTTAATCCAGACTCCACTATCTACGAGTCCATCCTGGCACAAGAACTCAGGTCTTCTTGGAGCTAATTGAAGTACTTATTTTCACTACTTGGATCACATGTTTAATTTTATTTCTTAAATGCAACAATGACTTTCTGACCGTGGATATTACTTAGCACCATGCTGGGTATCTTCCATGATGATGATCAGTCTCCCCCAACAAAAGCAGAAGTGGGGACTGGTCTTGTATTGCTTTCAAAGCCTTCTGCCTTGTCATGGAGGTGCCTTGCCTGTGTTAGCTGTTTGGCAAAGACATGCTGGTCTTCAGCTCTAGGTAATCAATCTCCCTGGCACTTAGTCACAATATCATGGTTCCTGTTGCTTTGGGGTTTTTATCCCATTGCATTACTTCTGGACGTGAACCAAGTGGACTCCGAGACAGGCTACAGGACCCAGAATCCTACCTGACACTCTGAGGAAGACCAGAAGGAAAGCTAGTCTGGCCTCTGGCCTTCATGACTCGCCTCCATAAGGGAATTTAGAAAACCATGGCACAGACAGACAAGGACAAGGACAAATCTGGGAATGGCTAGACAGAGTCCCAAACTTTAGCACATATATTTTTGGTACAGGGAATGGGAGAATTTGTCTGGGGAAATGCTGCAGAGGCAACTTTCCTATGGAAAAGTTGGAAGGAAGAAGGCAGAGGAGCAAGTAGAAACTCACAGGGCAGAAGCTACCTCTGCAGAACTAAGGGCAGAGTGCCCAGTTTGGAGCAAGACACAGCATCAAAGCTCAGGAGCAAAAGCCTCCAGGTTCTGAGAGCTCTACTGTTAACCTCAAGAGCTGTCTCTGGCATCCTCTTGAACCATTTATTTTCCCACTCAGTGATTCATAAAATGTGTCCTGAGGGGCTGGAGCAATAGTACACTGGATAGGGTGTTTGCCTTGCATGCAGTCAATCGGGTTTGATTCCCAGTATCCCATATGGTCCCCCGAGCACCACCAGGAGTAATTCCTAAGTGCAAAGCCAGGAGTAACCACTGAGCATCGCCAGGTGTGACCAAAAAAAAAAGAAAAGAAAGAAACCCATCTTAAAAAAAATGTCCTGAGCACCTACTGCTGAAGTCTCCAATCTAGATGTTAGGAATACAGCAGCAAACTGTCCTCCCATTGTTCATCAATTTGCTCGAGCGGGCCCACACTTGGAGCAATAGCATAGCGGGTAGGGCGTTTGCCTTGCATGCAGCCAACATGGCCGACCCAAGTTCGATTCCTCTGCCCCTCTTGGAGAGCCCAGCAAGCTACTCTATCTCGCCCGCACAGCAAAGCCTGACAAGCTCCCCGTGACATAGGTATGCCAAACACAGTAACAAGTCTCACAATGTTACTGGGCCCGCTCGAGAAAATCGATGAACAACGGGAGGACAGTGACAGTGTATTGGCAACACACATTGCTCAAAAAAAGTAGTCACAGCAGCAAACTAAACAAAAATTTCTGCGCATGAGCATGGAGTTGAAAGATGGATTAAAATAACTAATGAAGAGACAAAACAGATAGGATGCCTCGTCTGATAACCATACCAGAGATGAAAAATAAACAAACAGAGCATAGGACAGGGGGACACTGCAAAATGAGCAGCAGGGGAGCAGATGGGGAAAGGCCAAAGTGACAAGGTGACTTTCAGGCAAGGACCCACAGAAGGGAGTTTCAGACAGTCAGGGGCTGAGGCAGAATGAGCAAAAGGAAGCGCGGGATTGGAGCTGGATGGGGAAGAGGAGGCGGAGCCCTGGGGAGAAGAATGTGCACTTTCACTCCTTGAGTGTGAAGCCCTGAAGGTTTGAGGACCCAGAGACACCGTAGGACCTAGATTTATCTCGGGATCCAGGTGTTGGAGAGGGTTTCTAACAGCAAGGTTCAAATTTATTTATTTATTAAAAATTTTTATTAGTGAAACACCATGAGGTATAGTTGTAGACTTACAAATTGTTGTGCTTGGATTTCAATTATACAATGATCAAATACCCATCCCTCCACCAGTGTCCATTTTCCACCACCAAGAGTCCCAGTATCCCTCCCACCCCCCATCTCCCCATCCCCCCATCCCATCCTGCCTCTGTGGCAGGGCATTCCCTTTTGTTCTCTCTCTCCTTTTGGGTGCTGTGGTTTGCAAAAGAGGCATTGAGTGGCAATTGTGTTCGGTCTATAGTCCACTTTAAGCATGCTTCTCCCATCCTGGGAGGATCCTCCCAACACCCTTTATTTGGTGCTCTCTTCTCTATGTGAGCTACCTTTTCACCTAGCATGTGTGGCTGGCCTCCAAGTCATGAAGCAAAATTCCTAGTACTAATCTCTGCCACTCCTGGGTGTTAGTCTCCTATTTTGTTACTTTATGTTCCCCAGAGGAATGCAATCTTTCTATGTCTATCCCTCTCTTTCTGACTCATTTCACTTAACATGATACTTTCCATGTAGTACCACTAGTATGTAAATTTCATGACTCCATCTTTTCTAACAGCTACATAGTACTCCATTGTGTAGATGTACCAAAGTTTCTTTAACCAGTCATCTGTTCTTGGGCACTCAGGTTTTTTCCAGATTCTGACTATTTGTCAAAGTAAATAATATTCTTGGGCAGCAGTGGCAGGAAAGGTCCAACATCTTGCTCAAGAGAAGCTTCTGAGAAGCTTTTTTTTTCTTTCTTTTTTTCTTTTTGGTGACTGATAAAGGTTATTAAAAAGACTCCATCAGGCCCTTAGTCATTTAGGGCTCAGACCTGGTGGGCAATGAATGTTCTTAGAATCCCAAACATTAGGAAGCAGCAGCAAATCACCAACTTGGATCTTGGCCTGCCTGGCACACTCCTATGCATCCTTCGTGATCCTTCTCAAATGCTCCCATCTTTGCAGAGACTGTCTCTGACTGGCTGTGCAGTGTTGCTTGCCATGGACAAAAGTCCTGCAGGGTGCACTTCCGGGAGGTCCAACCTCCTCCTTCACATCCCCTTCCAGGCAAAAGAAAGAGTGGAAAAACAATAGAGGGTCTGATGGGAGATGCGTGCTGAAACTATAGACCAATGGCCACTTGTTACCTACATTGCAAACCATAACACTCAAAAGGAGAGATAGAGTAAAAGGAAATGTGCCTGCCGCAGAGGTGAAGGGGGGAGGGGGACTGGGTGGAGGTGGTAGGAGGGATACTGGGAACATTGGTGGTGGAGAATGGGCACTGGTGGAGGGATGGGTACTCAACCATTGTATGACTGAAACGTAATCACAAAAGTAAGTCTGTAATTGTATGTCACAGTGTTTCATAAAAAAATTTTTTAAATCCAATTAAATTGTAAAGTTTAAATTTAAAAAAAATGGAGGGAAACGAGCTCAACTCTCAGGACTGAGAAAGAAGAGAAAATTCCTCTTGGTCCATGCTGTCATGGGAGGCTAGACAAACCTTCTTTGAGCCTTGGCCTTGGTCTCATCACCCCATGACTGCTACTCCCCCAACTGATCTGACAAACTGGAACCTCTATACCCTCCTAGTGGCGATGGTCCTGGTATCTTCTGCCAACATTTAGTCCACAAGGCAGAGATGATATTTCTTGTGTTTGGTTTGTGGGAGTAGGTGCCTTTGGTTAATAACCCAATTCTCCAGTTAAAAAACAAAACTTCTATTAACTTTGCCCTAATCCTTTTATTTCAGGATTCATACCTTGTTCTAAGAGAATGCCATCTTTTTTTTTAAAAGAATGTATTTTTGTCTTTTAAATAAAAATTGGGACCGGAGCAATAGTATAGCAGGAAGAGCATTTGCCTTGGATGCAGTTGACCAAGGTTTGATTCCCAGCATTCCCTATGGTCCCCCTGTACACTGCTAGGAGTGATTCCTGAGTGCAAAGTTGAGTGTGACCCAAAAAGCCAAAAAGAAAATTTTTGTTTGTTTTCTCATCAGATTTATGGCTTATTGTCTAAAGTAGCTTATCGCTACTTTCTATGTGCTATAAGAAAAATCAGTTGTAAGTTTGTCTTTCAATTTTGAAACTAAGAAGTGCTGTTAATATTACCTCAGGTCAACAAGTTTAAACCAGGACTAGAATGTCAAGATGCAGAGGGAATTCCACCACTCCCAGATCCATTCCTTTCTCAACATTTGCTGATCATAGCTCTAGAATCCTAGCTACAGAGAAGGGTCAACTAGTTTTGAGGTTCTGATCCAGGATCTCCAATTTGTATCAAGATTTGGATTGGCTGTTGCTTAGGAGAAAATAAAACAGGAATGATCTGTTGGGCAGGAGCAATAGTACAGTGGGGCCGGCATTTGCCTTACACATGGAAGACCCAGGTTCAGTTCCCTTCACCCCTTGTGGTTACCCCAGAGCTTTGCCAGGAGAGATCCCTGAGCACAGAGCCAGTAATAAGCCCTGAGCACAATGGGTGTGGCCCTCAAAGGGGAAAAAAAGCAAAAAGAGCCATCTGTTATTTCTTAATAACCTAAGAAAAAAATTTAAAACTATCCACTCTCTAGGCTAGCTGTAAGAGGTTGCCATGGAATTGATAAAAACAAAACAAGCTAGAACTTGGGAGACATGACCCACCACTGACCTACCCGGTCATCAGTATCTGTCAATAGTCATGCTCTGTCTGTCACTGAGGACAACAGTGATTATGATGATACTCACTCTCCTCTCGGGCTACAGATGAAAAAAATTTGCTTCTGTTTTCCAGTCTTCCTCTTCCCCAGATGTCAGTGGCACCTCACATAATTGATTGACCTTCCCCTTGTGATTCTTTCTTGGCTTTCAGGCATGCCTACATTCCCCAGGCTATCCCTTTGCAATATAATTTTTTGGCTCTTTAAACTCCCAACTTCAATGCTACAATGTCTGACTCTTTTTCCTGAGGATCTTATGCACTCATGTGGCTTTCAATGTCTCCTCTGCTGTTGGGATACCTACCAGCAGGGATGTCTCCTCCAAACTCTGGATCTATTCCATCAGGAAGGTAACTCCAGAATTGCTTTCTGCCTCAGCGAGGGATAAATCCAGTTTTGTGACTACTCAGGATAAAAGCTTTAGTCATCCCTAATGTCTTTATGTTTTCTATCACATGATGAGATTCCTTGAGGTCTTTCTCTACTGACATGCAATGCCAATGGCTCAGCTTTGATTCTTGGTTTTCTATTTTGTTCCACTGATCTAATTCATGGTTCTACCACAATATCACACTGAATTTACTATTACTGCTTTATGAGAAGTTTCTACTTGGTAGAACTGAACCATCCTTATTACTCTTCAAGTCTCTTCATATTCCCAGGCCTTGTACTTTGATATACATTATCCAGAAGACAAAAAGGGTCTTTGGAATTTATTATCCACTTATTACCCAACCCTATTTACTATTCTTGTTTATTTGAATGTTTCTTCATTTTTAGCATCACAATATGTCATTATTAATATTGTTTTCACCCTCAAGTTTCATATACCACTTTGATTACTCTACTTTTTTCCCTTAAAACCAGTCTCTTTTGAAGATCAATTCTGCCAAGTACCATCTGATTATTTCCTTTGGTGAAAGATACAGCAAAACCTTCCCATTTTCTTTATGTGTAAATATCTTTATTTTAATCCTCATTTTGACAAGATATTTTTCCCCAGGGTGTAGAGTCTTGGGTTAGTGATTATTTCTTTTCAGTACATGAAGATAGTGTTCCACTGTCTTCTTTCTATATGCCATAAGAAAAATCAGTGATCAATCTGTCTCTTCAAAGAGGGTAATTTGTCTTTTGATTTTTGGTTGCTTTTGGAACTTCTCTAGACTTCCTTCTAGAGTCATGTATTCTATGATTTTTCTGGAATGAACCTAAACATAAATTTCTTTGTATTTTTTCTGCTTGAATTTCACCGCATGAAGGAACCGGCAGAGGAACCCAGGTGTGCGGGACCAGGGCTGGGAACTCCAAGCCTGCTCAGTTCAGGACTGGGCCTCCTCCACCCAGATCCCCCATCTTCCAGTATCTAGATAGTTAAACCCACCAACTGCCGTGTAACCCCATCAATGGCCAAGATCCAGAGACTATAAAACCAAGCTCCCAGAAGTTCGCAACAGCAAATGCAGCCGTGCGACCTCTTATTATCTAGTTCTCACTCTCGGAGAACCTGGCAGGCTACTGAGAGTATCCTGCCTGCATATATGCCCGACTGGGAACACCTGTAAAGGTGATTAGAGGCGGCCCCAAAAACCTCCATCACTCTTGGAGAGCCTGGCAAGCTACCGAGAGTATCCCGTCTGCACAGCAGAGCCTGGCAAGCTACCTATGGCATACTCAATATGCCAAAAACAGTAACAATGATGGTCCTTATTCCCCTGACCCTGAGAGCTCCCAATATGCCATCAGGCTACACTAGCACGTGACAGGGATGAATGGAGACGTTACTGGTGCCCGCTCCAGCAAATCGATGAACAACTGGGTGATAGTGATGGTGAATTTCACTGGGACTCTATCATATGTGGGTTGGTATTTTGTTAGCAGAGGGAGAAGTCATCAATCATTTTGTCTTATTCATAAATTCTTCTCCTTCTCCTTCTTCTTCTTCTTTCCTTCTCCTCTACCTCCTCCTCCACTTCCTCATCTTCCTCCTCCTTCTCCTTCTTCTTTTTTGTTTTTTTTTTTTGGGGGGGGAGTTTCCTCCTTGGGGCCACACTCAATGGTGCTCAGGGTTTACTCCTGGCTCTGCATTCAGGGAACACTCCTGATGTTCTCAGGAGACCATATGGGGTGCTGGTGATCAGACTCAGGTCAGTTATGTGCAAAGCAAGCATGTGTAACAACTATCCACTGTGTAACAACTCTGGCCACTATTTTCCTATTTATTAGTTTCCTTGTTTTCATCTTTCTCCCTATACTGAACTAGGGATATGTCCTTCTAATCTATATTGCACTTCATACTTTATTTTTAAACAACATTTAAGTGGTTGCTAAACCTATCCATGGTTGTATAGAAATATATGGTTATATTGATCAGATATTTATGTATAATCTTCAAATATATATATATATATATTGCTTTTGGGGTCACACCTGGCAATGCTCAGAGGTTATTCCTGGCTTTGCACTCAAGAATTACTCCTGGCGGTGCTCAGGGGACCATATGGGATGCTGGGATTCGAACTCAGGTCGGCCGCGTGCAAGACAAATGTCCTACCCGCTGTGCTATCACTCCAGCCCCAATATTTTTAATTCTAGCAGTTCTTTTGGCTAATTTTCAAATTGGGACATTTAAAAACTAGCTTTGGCAAATGTTCTCAAGCATGGTGCTTTAATCTATGGCTGATATTTTCAACATTTTTGTGGTCTGTTCCCACTGGTTCTTTCACATGGTGCTTTGACTTCTGCATTGTTGGTTATATTTTTACTACATTTTCTTTATTAACCTTGAAAGATCCATTTGGGAGATTCTTTATCTGAGGCCCTGAAAAAACACTCATTTCTATAGGGTTTGTTTCTGCTGAGTCCTGGAATTACCGCTTGCCCTGAATCAGATGCCTACACTGAGACTCTGGATTCCTCTCCCGGGATAAGTCAAGCTAAAACCTTACATGCAGATCAACCTCGTTCCATGAGCAAGGAAAGAGTTCTGTCTCCTCCTTTTTATCCTGGTTCTACTTAAAACCCCAACAATATCCCTTGCCCTCCATAAGTGGAGATAGAAAATTCTATTTCCTCTCTTTCTTCTAAAAGTGCAATACTTTGGAGTTCCCACTAAATTCAGTGGGAAATGCCTGTTTGAATCACCCATTTTGTGACAACTTAATCCATGATCTCTATCCTCCTTGCCCCAGAAAGCTACCAAAATAAAAACCCATGTTTGCCTATATAGAAAATTATCCTCGAGGTAAAAGCAGTACTAGTTGGACTGGGAATATGGCTCACAGGATAGAGTACATGGCTTGCATGTGTGAGACACTGAGGAGTGATCCCGTAATAACAACAAGCGATAACACAGTACTATGCCCACTTTCCTTAGATTTTAGTCTTATGTTCTTTACTATCTGGTCAGCTCTTTAAGGCTTTGAGAAGACTACAACTACAATATTCAATATTGCTATTCTTTTTAGCAATGTGGGATACTACAAATATCTTAACTAGTGTAGATGAACTATTTTGTGTATCTATTATTTCTTACATATGTACAAATTTTTAACTGTAAACTATTTTTATTTTCTTGGTTTTTTTTTCAGTGCCAGGGATCAAATCCTTAAGCATGTCTTAAGCATGCAATGCATATTTACTGATGTGCAGTCCCCACCCTTATCTATAAACTCTTTAAAGAAGGGATTCTTTTGTTCTATTTTCTGCCCCATCCCAGGCTTAAGAATAGGACCAAAGATATAATTGTCTCTTAAATATTCCTAGAATGAATAAATAAGCTCTTTTACAACCATAAGCAATTGTGGAAGCCTGTGTGGGGCTAAATCAAACTCAGTCTCGTTAGTCCATAAGCACTGCAATTCATAGCACATTCTTGAATAAGTTCTACATGCCTCACTCTTACTAAGCAATGAGGAGCTGACGAATGTACACACTTAAGTTTTAGTAAGGCACCAATCACTCAGCATCGCAACTGTGAAGGTGTTCTGTGAGATAGTATTTATGCTTCTTTCACTTTTCAAATTTCTGGAGCTAGAACATAATTTATGTCTACAGTGGTCATGAGGGAAATTCTTTCAGGGGAGACATGCCTCAGAAGGGGTGTTCAGGAGGTCTGGGGGAAAGGTGGCTCTTTCTAATGATTTTTGGCCAGCCAAAATGATTGTTCAATGGAAGTGCCTGAAGATGCTATGGTCTTCAAGCCTTGCAGTGACAGGGGTGCCTAGACCACTCTAGCAGTGTTGGGGAGTATGCATGACTGCACCTGGGGAACCATGTGTTCCTGAGATCAAATCTGGATCAGGTGCATGCTAGATGTGTACCCTAACCACTATACTATCTCCCAACTCATGGAGGGCAATCTCTTGTCCTTCACATTTCTGAAATGTTTTACCCCAGTGGTATGGAGGCATGGTGATTTGCAACACTGTTATTGATAGCTGAGAATGCATCGTTTCAACCCCATACCCACCCCAGAATGCCCACTTCCCTCTACTAATGTTCCAAGGATCCATGTAGGAAATATTAAAGGCAATTGTAGCCTAAGGTTGAAGTCACAGTTGCCTCCATCAAATTCATAAGATTTATGTCCCAGCTTTTAGATCACCCCCTCCTCCATACCACAACTAATGTGTAGACCAGCTTAGAGATGCTCTAAGGACAAAATTCTCCTTTGTAAAATGCAATTTCTAGTCTTGAATCCTGAAAGGAATCAACTCATGAGGAGGGGGCCAGCAGTCTCAGAGACCTGAGTCCAGTCTTCACCTTCCTAAGTTCTTATCTCAGGTATTTTCTTGCCCATTCCCAGAATCACCCCCATTTTATTGATCTACTTCCAGCAGGATTCACAATTCACTTCCCTGGAGCGATAGCACAGCGGCAGGGTGTTTGTGTTGCATGTAGCCTACCTGGCCGACCCGAGTTCGATTCCTCTGCCCCTCTCGGAGAGTCTCGCAAGCTACTGAGAGTATCACGCTCGCATGGCAAAGTCTGGCAAGCTACCAGTAATATATTCGATATGCCAAACACAGTAACAACTAGTCTCACAATGGAGATGTTACTGGGCCCACACGAGCAAATCGATGAACAATGGGTGGACAGTGCTACAGTGCTACACTACTTCCAGTAGGATTCACAATTCCCTTCCCAATCTACTCGAACCCAGCGGATACTCAGTTCACCTTTCCAAAAGGCCCTTTCAAGGTTTAAAGGAGAAAACAGAAAAATAAACACAGAGATTCCAAGAAAACAAACCAATCAGTATACAGAGCCCAAGTTGGCTATCTCCCACGATTGCCAGACTCTACTTTATTTCACTATCTCTGAGAGATCCAGTCCACAGCCCAATCTAGCTGCTCAATCCTCAACTCCTTCTGATGCAGGCAGGCAAGGAGGGAGGCACCGCCCTGCCCCAAGGCAATGGCGATGAATTTCCTGGTAAAAAATAACATCAATAGCCCTGAAGTTGCAAAAAGTCAATTCTGCAGAAAACAGGAACTAAGGCTTGATATGGCTTCACCTGGTGCCAGAAACAGACGCAGAGACAGCTGGAACCCCCTCCAAGAGAAGCTCCAGCAGGAACAAAAGACAAGAAAAGGAATTTCAAAGACTATTGACTTTATCCCAACTCTATTCTACTTGGCAATCTCCTTAGCAATGGACTTTTAAACCTAGGTAGAAACCCCATGTGAGGATAGGTTGAGAAAACCCTATAAAAGCCACCTTGAACAAAGGAAAGGTGTACATATGCTACCTGAGTCCCTGTGCTGCTTGTGCCCACGTGGTCAAGCATATGTGACACCCGAGCACATATGTCACCCGCATCCTCCCTCTTGAGACGTGTACTTTCCTGCTTTCGTATCTTATGCTGATGTGTGTACTGGCTTTCTCTGCCTTTGGGGAAGCCCACACTCTCTCTTGAGCATGTTACTCTCCACTCTCTCCCACACACTCTTCCTCCTCCCCTTCTAAAATCTCCAAATAAGATCTCCAAGTAAGATTTTACCTCACTGCTCTTCTACTCCTGAAATTCTTTTCTGTGAGGGGAGACAAGAACCCAGTAATCCTGAGTCCCAGGGTGGCAGAGGTGGATCAGGAGAAAGTGACCATCTTTCATCTCTCTTTTCCCTGCATCACGTAAGCCAGCCATGAGGCCCACCGACATCACTTCTAAGTTCTCAGTGTGAAAGATACCGTCCCTAAAACTTTCAACTTAAAACATCTGTTTGATGAAGTTTAGGAAGTCAGAGCCCCTTGTACCTTCTGTTTGGGAAGAGAGTCCACTTGCCCTCACCCCACTCTCTTTCCCACTCTCCCCTCCCCCCACACACCATTCTTCAGTTGATGGAGAGCACTGATCTTCAAACCTGACTTCGCATTGGAGGGAATCTTGCCTTCTTCTTTGCAGAAGGAGGATACCAGCCATGACCTTCCAGCAGACAGGATCCTACCCTTCTCTTTACATCTCTGCCCTGTTTTTACTAGCCCCTCAACATTCCCATTGCATAATCGCACACGTGCCATCACAAAGCATTCACATCACACAAGATCTGTGTGCATAGGTCTAAGACCACGAGACCCTTCTAAAAGAAATTACCATGAACAAGATGGAGGCAAAATTCATCAAGTAGCCTGGGAAACGATCTTTCCAGGTGAGCTTATCCTCGTCGTCATCCTGGGGAGAAACAGAAAAGCAGAGAGACTATTAGAGGACACAAGCGGCTGATAAGAATGGTCCCTCAATAGAGAAGGGATCACTAAGACAATGATGGTTGGAGGAATCATTCAGGATGGGAGGTGTGTGCTGAAAGTAAATAAAGGACCAAATGTGATAGCCTTTCAGTATCTGTATTGCAAACCATAATGCCCAAAAGTAGAGAGAGAGTGATGAGGGCAATTTTCTGCCATGGAGACAGGGAGAGGATTGGAAATGGGGGGTATACTGGGGGTATATTGGTGGTGGAGAATGTGCACTGGTAGAGGGATGGGTGTTTGATCATTGCATGATTGAAACTCACACATGAAAGCTTTACAACTGTATCTCACCATGATTCAATTAAAAATAAGGAATGGTCCCTCTATTTGAATACATTTGCATATATTTATACATCATTCTGCACAGGTGCTTTCTTTAGTCTGTATTGTTTACCCTTCACAGCAAATACAGCCCTCCTCATTGTACGTTTTCAAGATAAATTGACCTAGCCTGAGAAAACTAAGGCAAACCGAGGATAAGAGTTGATTGCCACCTCATGCTGGGCCGAAGTTCTAGCTTCACCACATATCAGTTGTATGATCTTGGACATGTCTCTGAACATTTCTGACCCCTCATGTCTTCATCTGTGAAACAGGCTCAGTCAGGACACCTCATGCTGCCAACTGCCCAGGATGGTTTTATTTGTTTGTTTTGCTTAAATGAGAAACATGTGGACATCTTCAAGCAATGGATAAGTGCCATACATGTTAACCACCATGGGGGCAGCATCCTAGAAATAATTTCCATAAAACGGCAACCAGGTGCAGGGAGATAGTACAAGACTGGAGGCATTCATCGTGCATGTGCTTGACCCAAATCCAATGCCCATCACCACATGGTCCCTCTAGCACTGCTGAGTGCAGCTCTGGAGGCTCCCAAGCACTGCCAGGGTAGCCTGGGTATCCCCAGTACCACAAGACTCAAGTAGCACCACAATCCTAGGTTCTTGTGTTGAATTGCAAACCTGATGGCTGAGAATTGCAGTGTAGGCTCTGAGGATCCTCAACTTTACTTGGGAGACTTCCTCCAAAAAAAGATAATCAATTTTAGACCTTCAAACATGTACAAATTACCCACAGTATTTTTTCTTTTTGGTTTTTAATGTTGTTTGTTTTTGTCTTTTGGTGGGGAAGGGGGCATATCCAGCATTGCATAGGATTAACTACTGGCTCCAGGCTCAGAGACCTTTCTTGGAGGGGCTTAGGGGTCCAAATAGCGATCTGGGGATTGAACTGGGTTGGCCACTGTAAGGCAAATGTCCTACCGACTATACTATCTTTCTAGGCCCCACCTACAATTTTTGTTGTTCAAAGAACTATAGGTGGTGTTCACATATTTCCTAAATGCAAAGACTGTATTTAACTCTGGTCACAAATGCAGACATTTCAAGGGTCAGGATAAGTTAATTTTTTACGGGTCAGTTTGGTTCAGAACCCCACCATTGTCCCCATCAGGTCACACTCTCCTGGGGGACAGCTATATTCCTTAACTTTGGTCAAGACACTTCTTTGAACTTTCATTCTCTAAAATTAAGAATTAACATAGGGATTTGTGAAACAGATCTAATGTTTGTAAAGATATGTGAAAACAGCAAAGGAAGCCACAAGTTCTTCTACAGCCTCACTGACTCAAACTCCTCCAGGGAATGTTCTAGGGCCCCCAGCTCCATTTTCTCTTCGCTCTTCCTTCAGATATGAACATACCTTAGTTGGCTCTAGCAACAACAGTGCCATCTAGCCTTTGAAAACTTGTACTGTAGGTGGAAGAACTTGGCCTAAGAGACTTTTTTTTTTAAATCTTGATAATATATATATGCTGGAGCGATAGCACAGCGGGTAGGGCGTTCGCCTTACAAGCGGCCAACGTGGCCGACCCGAGTTCGATTCCTCCGCCCCTCTCGGAGAGCCCGGCAAGCTACCGAGAGTATTTGATATGCCAGACACAGTAACAACAAAGTCTCCAATGGAGACGTTACTGGGCCCGCTCGAGCAAATCGACGATTAACGGGAGGGCCTTTTTTTTTTAAATATAAAAGCCGAAGACCTCCAGAACCAGCCACCACCATATTGAGACCACTCTCCACACGCATGAAGGTACCAGCAGAGGAACAAAGGCATGTGGGTCCCGGGGCTGAGATCTCCAAGCCTGCTCCGATCGGGGCTGAGCATCCTCCACCCAGATCCTCCATTCTCCAGTAGGCAGGGGTCACACCCACCAACTGGCCCCCTGGCGCCGTGTAATCCCATCAATGGCCAAGACCTAGAGACTATAAAACCCAGCTCCCGGAAGAGAACAGCGCAGAGTCTCCTGCCCCCCGTGCCTGACTGTCCTCGCTGGGGCTCTTTGGTGGGAGCGGGTTGAGTTTCCCTCCCCGCCCCACCAGGGCTCCAGCAGCCGAAAACCTCCAGAAACAGCCACCACCATGCTGAGACCACTCTCCACACGCATGAAGGTACCAGCAGAGGAACAAAGGCATGTGGGTCCTGGGGCTGAGATCTCCAAGCCTGCACTGATCGGGGTTGAGCATCCTCCACCCGGATCCTCCATCCTCCAGTAGGCAGGGGTCACACCCACCAACTGGCCCCCTGGCGCCTTGTAATCCCATCAACGGCCAAGACCCAGAGACTATAAAACCCAGCTACCGAAAGTGCACTGCCGCATTTGCAGCCACATGACATCTTATTATCTCATTCCTATTTTGGATAAACTGGCAGGCTACTGAATATAACCTGCCCACATGACAGAGTCTGGCAAACTCCCTGTGGTGTACCCAATATGCCAAATACCAGTAACAATGATGGGTCTCATACTCCTAACTCTGAAAGAGCCTTGAATATGGCACTTTTAAAAAAATCTCAGGGCTAGGACGAAGGAGACGTTACTGGGGCCTGCTCGAGGCAATCAACGAATAACAGGATGGTCGTGATCATGATCGTTAAAATATCTAATATGTATAGTTAGGGTTTGGTTTTATGTATTATGGAAAATAAGACTATATCACTGTCTTTTCCAAAAATTGACTCATCACTATAAATTTATCGATATAGTCATTTGTCACCTATTTCTCATAAAATTTTTCACCTACATATTCCAAAAATCTTTCATGCACCCTCTGGGTGCAGAATTTGGTGCCAGACATGGTGGGGAGAAGAATGAAAGTAAATTATGATCCTTGTCCTTGGGGGTCTGACAGTCTGATGAGCCAGATGATGTGATATCCAGACACCAACCAGGCTCAGGAACTACAGGCAGATTTGGATGATATTAGGAGCTTGTCATAGAGGAAAGAAGTTCTGGGTCTTTTACCACTGCACGTGTGGAGGATAGGACTGAGCTGTGTTCATCGTGACCGTGAACACTGAAACCATAGAGTGAGAAGCACCTTCCTTTATGACGATGTAAGTAAAGGCCCTCCCGTTGATCGTGGATTTGCTCGAGCGGGCCCAGTAACGTTCCCACTGGAGACTTTGTTGTTACTGTGTCTGGCATATCGAATACTCTCGGTAGCTTGCCGGGCTCTCCGAGAGGGGCGGAGGAATCGAACTCGGGTCGGCCATGTTGGCTGCGTGCAAGGCACACACCCTACCCGCTGTGCTATCGCTCCAGCAAACCAGAGATATTCTGTTGCACATATTCTGCCACAGACTCAGGGAGGCTGCCAGTCTTCCAGATTTAGAACAAAGTGCTCACAGGCTATGACCAATGAGAATAGTGGGAGGATATAAACCTTTTACCTAATGGTATAAACGATATAAAAATGGTATAAACGATATAAACCTTTTACCTAATGGTACTGCAAATAAGCCTAGATCATCTTCTTCTAAGTTAGACCAAACAGGTGGAAGGAGTGGCACACTGGGAGTATTTTCATTTAAGATTTTGAGGAGGAAACTGAAGATGGGAAGGTAGCACTATAGCACTATCCTCCAGTTGTTCATCAATTTGCTCAAGCGGGCACCAGTAACCTCTCCATTGTGAGACTTGCTGTTGCTGTTTTTGGCATATTGAATACGCCACGGGGAGCTTTCCAGGCTCTGCTGTGCGGGCGGTATACTCTTGGTAGCTTGCCAGGCTCTCCAAGAGGGATGGAGGAATAAAACCCGGGTCATCCATGTGCAAGGCAAACATCCTACTGGCTGTGCTATGGCTCCAGTTCGAAGATGGGCAGGTTGATGACAATATTTCTTAGGATTCTGAAAAGAAATGAGTGATGGGTTCATGATAAGGCTCCTCCCTTGTTACAATTATGTTTTTGGCCATTCTCTGGCTCTTTTTGCCCCCACTCCACTCAGTGGTCAAGAGATGAAGGTTTCTGCCAAGAGTTCCAGCAAACCAGGTGTGTGCTCTGAACTAGGAATGAGGAGCGGAAGGAACAGAATTCAGACAGTCTCTGTGCAATGGATCTTTTTCTCCAGCGGGGCTCTCTGATCATGGTGGGGTAAGGAGAGATGAAAAAAGAAAACCTATGAAGGGAAGAGAAGGACAAGAACCAACAGTTGGTGAGAGTGGAAGAGGCTTGAGACGGCTCTCAGGGTGGAAGAAACGGAGGAATGCATGGACGTTTGAGCAGTGACTCAGGAAATTGGACTCCAGATGAAAAGGACTTCGAGAAATAAGTAGGATTAGAGATAGAGAGGGTAATAATACTTTTGTGTGGAGAATCGGGTATCTGAGATGTTCTTTGCCAGGTGGTAATCCATCTTCTCAAGTCAGAGGCCAAGAGGACATACATCTCTGTCTAGGGTCAAATCCCATCCTAGAGAATACATTTTGGTTCCATTGCACTCAGCAGAGTCTGAGCACCTTGGGTAGGCTGGGCTCTATGCTGAAAAGTAGTTGAACTGTAAAAAGCTCAACCGTGTTCAGAAGGAGCTCAAAGTCAAGCAAGCAGGACAAAGATTTCAGAGATAAGCCTGGTAAGGAAGGTGGTATTACGGCTTTGCATGGAAAGAGACATCACCAAAAAGCAATCTTCTCAAAGCAAGTCTCTTAACAGTCTTATTTAATCTGTTCTAGTGTTTGTTGAAAATTCCTCTTTATATGATTACATGGATGAGCCCTTTCTGCTATAAGTCACAGCTTCCAGCAGACACACAATTCGCTTACAGCCAGACCCTGTCCAAACACAAGAGGCTACAAGAAACACAAACTCAAATTACCATCCAAGTTCTCCCAAGTTACCAGTGAAAATGACAGTGAGAAAAGCAGCTTTTATGCATAATAACTGGTTCAGATCAAGGAAGCTAAGCAAAATGCACAGCAAGGTAGCAACAAAGGTCCAAAGGCAAAATAATGGGAGAACTGATTCACACAATTGTTTCTTTGGGGAATGGGGCTTGATAGGGTCTTGGGGGTCCTTGGGAGAGGAAAGAGATATACTATCAATGGTGTGTTGAAATTAGTGCATGAAAAAAATCATTAATAGTACAGTAAACCACAGAATCTCAACAAAATTGTTTTAATATTTTAAAATTTTATTCTTAATTTTATTTTTCATCTCCAATGTGTCACTGGCACATTGTAGATGAGAAATTTGGCGACAAAACACCATTAAATAATGGTGATACATGATGCAGATAACCACCTCCACATAGGATAGCAGAGAGTAGACCTGGACCTTAGAGGTACCTCAATGAACTAAATGCATGCATTGCAGAAGATCCAAGTTTGATTTTAGCACCACCTGATCCTCTTAGCACAGCCATGAGCAACTCCTGAGCACTAAACTTGTAGAGGTCCCTGAGAACTGCTGGGTATGACCCCAAAACAAAAAGAAAACGTCAAACTGAAATCAGAGTATTTAAGCTTAATCCAACTCTAATTCTTACAAGTGACCAAGTGACTTTGGGAATTTTTCAGAATGTCTGTATTCTCCCTTTAATTATACTCCTGCCATCAAAAATATTATATGTTTTATGAGCCTAGGGACTGGACAAGGCAGAATACCCACAAACAGAATTAAGTGAGAACTCTTAGAACCTCCTTCTCCATTTTTCTTTTGTTTTGGGGGATCACCCTTGGCAGTACTCCTGGCTCTGTGCTTGGCAATGTTCAAAAGACGATATCTGTTGCCAAAGATTGAACCTTTATTGGTTGTATGTGAGGAAAGCCCCTGACCTGCTGGACTATCTCTCTACCCTCATCTCTCAATCTCCTTTTAGAACAGGAGGGGCATTGGGATTGTTGCCCTATCATAGCTATGTACAGTCTTGGCTATTGCATGTGGCTAAGATACAGAAACAACCCAAATGCCCAACTACAGATGAACAGATCAAGAAGTTGTGGTATACATACACAACAGAATACTATGCAGCTCCAAAATCATGTAATTCGCCACCACATGGATGGAATTAGAGGGAGTCATGCTGAATGAAGTCTGTCAGAAGAAAAGGGATAGATATAATATGATCTCTCCTTAAAAATACACAGCACTCGTGGGGGGCAGCCGGTGACCTCGGTCGGGCATGAAGGACGGCCCAGAACGCCCCCCTTCCCATGAGGCCCCCGCTGCCCCCCGCCCCCGGCTCAAACTTGCTGTCCACAAGGCTCCCGTGCGGCCGCCATCTTTCTTTCCAGAGAGGAGCAGGCGAGCGGGACAACACCCTTTCCCCTCCGGGCAGGCTTCGTGGCGCAGTTTAACACATAGTCCATTTGCTTTTCTGCTCCAAGCGGCTGGTTTTCTGTGCTAAGTCCTTGTGCCTCCGGGGCCGTGGCCATGCCGGAGAGCCGCCCCACGAGCGGCTCTCCGGCACGGCCACGACTCCAGAGCACAGAAACCAATCTCTTAACTATCTAACTTTTAATAGAAATACTTCCAGGGTTAATAAGTGAAACAGCAGAAATCCAAAACCTATTGCAGCCGCGCGACATCATTTTATTCTTAAACCAAGCTGTAGAAAGCAAATCATTTCACAACACTGTTTCAGCATATCTGATTGGGGGGGTCGTAAACTCTAAACAATAATTGTGTATCTTCTATCAAAACAATGTATCTAGTCAAAGTAGATAGAGTATTAACTAGAACTCATCTGCCTCACAGGAATTGGGAGGGGTGGGAGGTGGGGTTCTATTGGGGTTCACGGTTAAAAATAAGTATTGGTAAAGGGAAATGTGTTTGATACTTACATGACTGAGACCTAAACCCGAAAGCTCTGTAACTTTTCCCACAGTGATTCAATAAAGAAATAACCTATTAAAAAAAAATACACAGCAAAGAAGCAACAACACGCCAAAAGCAACAGAATGGGAGAGTTGATCCACTGACATGAGTTTTCATGGAGTGGGAGGTGGTTGAGGGAGAAGAGTCTTTGGGACCGTGGGGAAGGGAATTAATGGGTATGATATTGGAATCACGTACATACAAAGCCACCATTAACAGTATTGTACATCACTGACCCTAAATCAATAAAGATAAACACACTGGAAAAAACGAAAACCCAAAGAGACAGTACATGTCTCCCGGCATGGCAGAGGTGCTGTGTTGAAGACACAAGTGAAAGCCCATCCGGGAATTTTGTTCATGATAAGCCATCACACTAAAGCAAGGTTCAATTCGGTTTAATGATTCTGGCAAAGACAGGAAATTGGGAAATATCTAACTTATATTTCCATGAAGACCCAAGTTCAGTTCCTCTGCCCCTCTTGGAGAGCCTGGCAAGCTACAGAGAGTATCTTGCTCGCCCTCATGGCAAAGCTGGCAAGGTACCCATGACGTATTCTATATGCCAAATACAGCAACAAGTGTCACAATATTACCGCTCGAGCAAATCGATGAAAAAACGGGAGGACAGTGACAGTGATTTCCATAAAGAAGGCCAGAGACTAGCTGTCATCTGGACTTGGGTCTCTTCTGTCCCTAGAGGTGGCTCCTATATTTACCACCTACCTAGCAAATAGCTACAGTGATATTCATGGAGGATCTGAAAAGTTCCTTTTGGGGGTAAAACGAACGGTTAGGAATAAAATCATTTGAAGTGCAATAGATGAGAATGTAACAAAAATCCCAGGGACCAGGGATGGACTGGGTGTAAAATCCTTGCCTGGCATGCAGGAGATCTGGGTTTGATGCTGGCAACATTATAAATAAATAAAACAAATAAAAAATAAATAAAAAATAATGAATAAACAAATTCGTAGAACAGTAATTTTAAAAAGTAGTTTATCATCCATGAGTAGAGTTGTTATTCTTTAATGACGGGATAGACCACACTGAGTAAAATGCATGTTTATTAGTGTGTAGTTCTGTGATGAACATATGTTGTCATAGGACCAGAACTACGATTAAAATCTAGAACATTCCATCACTCTCTGAGTGTGTCCTCCCCCTCCTATGGAGTCAATTTTCTCCACCTACTCTCAGCTCCTGGCAACATATCTTGTCCGCCCCCCCACCTTTTATTTTTGCCTTTTCCAAAAAGTCATAGAAATTGATTCATATGGCAGTAAGTCTACACATTTGCGGATTCCCTTTGAGTCTGACTTCTCATTGCGATGTGACTGATATTCATTCTTGTTGTGGCCCCTCCGCACTTTGTTCCTTTTGATGCTGAGTCACATTTCATGCTTCGGCTGTGCCACAGTGCATTTTCTCATACTCCAGCAGACAGTTTTCCAAACATTTACCTGGGTTGGATGATAATGCACAAAGCTGCTAGTGGTATTTGTGCATATACCCTGATTTTTGGGGTGAGCATAGGTTTTCATTTCACTGGAGTAAATACCAAGTTGATAAAAGTGCTGTCGCTGGACGCATATATATTTGATCTTCTCAGCAACTGTAAGCTCTGATTTCTCCATAGAGTTGTGTCATTGTCATAGTAATATGATTCCTTGCTCTGATTTTAGATTTACCCAAAGGTTTCAAAGAAAATACACATCCTTCCTCCCTCCCTCCCTCCCTCCCTCCCTCCCTCCCTCCCTTCCTTCCTTCCTTCCTTTCTTTTTCCTATTCCTTTCTTGGGCCACCTCAGTTAGTACTCAGGGGCCAACCCTGACTTTGTACTCCTTATGTGATGAACACTCACAGGAGTGACCCCTGGCAGTTCTTGGGGGAATCATATGCATTGCTGCAAGGCAAGAGTTTGCACCCCTGTACTATCTCTTCAGCCCCTACCCCGAGATTATTTTGATGAAGCAACTTAGTGTTTATTGAAATTTATTTAGAAAGATGTGAGCGGAGAGAGAAGTATGTATTTAAGAGAGAGCACGGGCTTCTCCAGAGTGAAAATATGCAGGCAAAGAAACATAGAGACAAACAAATAAGATATGTGTTCAAGGGAGAACATGGGTTTAAAGAGCGAGCTCCACTGGATTTTCCAATCCAAAATAATAAATGGGTTAGGAACAGGTAGGCCCATATACCCAGTCTATGTGTCTGAAAATATTGGGGGGGGGGGTGTTATCATCAAGGAGAAGGGAAAACAATGGAACTGGAAAATACTACCTGACTTCTTTCCCTACTTGCTTATTACCTGAACTTTTTGGGTGTGTTATTGAGTTTCTTTAGACCACCTGTTTTCATATCTCTCTCTCTCTCTCTCTCTCTCTGCTTTTTGGTTCATACCCAGCTATGCTCAGTGGTTACTCCAGGCTCTGCACTCCGGAATCACTCCTGGCGGTGCTCAGGGGACCATATGGGATGTGGGAATTGAACCTGGGTTGGCCACATGCAAGGCAAATGCTCTACTTACTGTGCTACTGGTCCAGCCCTCCCCACCACCACTGTTCTCATTTCTAATGGGAAGTCTGCCCTGCTGAGAACTCAACACACATCTATGTGAGACAAGTTGGAAAATGCTAAGTTCTGCACACTGTGAGTTGTTACTTCAGGAGCATTTCATCCTATTGCTCTTAATTTTATTGTGGTTCACAGACACTGCAATTTTACCCCAAATTGAAGGTCTGTGGCAACCCTGTCCTAAGCAATTTACTGGCACCATTTTTTCCAACAGAATGTGCCCACTTCTTGTCCCTGTTTCACCTTTAATTAAGTTCTGTACATTGTTTTCTAGCCATAATGCTATTGTATACTCAGAAGATTACAGTAGAGTATGACCATAACTTTTATATGTACTGGAAAACCAAAAATGCTTGTTTCTTTACTGCAACATGCACTTTATTTCAGTGGGTTGGAACAAACCTACATTATCTCCTATAGATCCAAGGTCTGCCTATATGCCTGTTTCTATACAAGAAGCATTCAATAAAAATCAAATATGTACACAATAATTGGCTCACAGTAGCCACTGGGGAGATGTAGAAGAGTTTGCCTTATTTGACCTTAAGGAATAACCTAACAAGTAGAAGAAAGTTCACAGGCTGAGCAAAAGTATACATGATGTAAGGCATGTCATCTGAACATAGATGAGTGGGGGACCACGTGGTTCTCCAAGCACTGGGTTTGGAATTGTCCTTGAGCACTGCCAACTGAGGGTGGCCCCCAACCCCAAAACTGGCTAAAGAAAATAAGGGGTGACTTCAAGGAGGGGAGGGCATTTGATTTGTGACTACAGGAGAATTAAGTTTTCCAGGATGAAATGGAGGAGTAAAGAATTCCAGAGAAACCAAGCAGCTCGCTGCAGAGATGCCTCCAGACCTTTCCCAGGACGACTTTGCTGAGGTGCCACAGATGAGAGCAGGCATCATCCCTCCACCTGCCCCCTATGAATCCTGGCGACCGCAAACTTCCAGAACCAAATGAAAAGTCCAGGTATGCGAGACCAGTGACTGCAACCTCCAGGCCTCAAGGACAGGTCGCTCCTTCCCATTTCCCTGCCCCTACAGGATCCTGGCTGTCACACCCACAAACTGCCTCCAGTTGTCATTTAAGTACATTAACGGCCTTGATCCAGAGACTCACAAATGAATCTCGGAACAGAGAAGCTCATTGCAGAGATGCCTCTGAATATTAATAATTAATATTAATTATATTAATATAATTATTAATTATAATTTTAATTATAAAATTATAAAAATAATTTTAATAATTATTAAAATTTTAATAATTTTTAATTTATTAAAATTTTAATAATTTTTAATTATTAAAATTTTTAGAATTCCGGTAGTGAGCGGTCACAAAAGTGGCCTTGTGACATCTCACACTATTCATAAAAAGCAATACAAAGTAAATTATCTAGCATCCGCCTGTTGGGCAGGCTTGAGTGGGGATGGGAAAATTCAAAATAATGGTCTTGGGAAGGTATAAGGGTGGTGGGATCAGTGTTGAAATACTGATTGTAATCCATTATTGTGAACAACTTCATGAAAATAAAATTTTTTAAAAATTAAATAATTCCAGAGAAATGGCCATATGCTGCATGTTCATACATCAAGTCAAAATTATGTGGTTCCATGTAACCAGAGGGTAGAAATTTGAAAACATATGGTTGAATGTTTGAAATCAGCGAGTTTTTACACAGGAAGGCTAAGTCACCTGACTTCCTATCATCTGTCCACCTTTTTCTATCATTTCAGAGCTGCCCCTTCCTTCCTGTTGATAGAAGTCTCTCTACATGTCCTTTAGATCTGTCTCCTCAAGGACTTTACTCTTCCTTGGACTTTAGCATGAGTCAAAATCACCTACAAGACATGCTGGAACTGATGTCTGAGCCCTCTCCTGAGAGATTCTGATTCAGTCCTTCTGAAAGGGGTTGGTTGGCATTCCTAACAAGTTTTCAAGCAACACAGACCCCGGAGCTGTTGGTCAGGGGGGTCACAGTATGAAAAATCCCACTATTAAATCATTTTTCCCTCCTGGTTATTGTCATTTAGCCTTCAAATACAGCTACAACTTTTAAATTGCTTGTAATGGGACTGACACTCAGACAAATACTTAAGATGTATCCTATTTAATTATTTCAATAATTCTTGGACCAGAGGATATTTCAATGGACTCAGTGTGTGAGATCATTCAGTAGGCCAGGGGTTCAGTCCTCAGTGCCAGATGGTCCCCCAAACACTAAGCTTGGAATTGTCCTTGAGCACTGCCAATTGAGGGTGGCCCCAAAACCTAGGAGGTTGAATTCTTTGGAGGATGATTGGAACACACCTGATGATGCTCAGGAGCTGTTCCTGTCTCTGTGCTCAGGATTGAACTTTGGTAGTACACCGGGACCATATGCAGTAACAAGGATTAGATTTGCATCAACTGCCTTGCAAAGCAAATGACCCATATAAATCTTGACATTCTATAGGTGGGGAAAGTGAGCTTTATAATGTGTCTCATGACGTTCTTAAACTTTAAAAAAAAAATCCTGATGACTATGAACCAGCCTTCTCTGGGTCCCTCTTTGTGGAGGAAACAAGCAAGGTATGGTCTAAGCTCTCTTCACTGAGGCCAATTCTAGGTAGGAGTCAGAGGACAGTTCTTCATCCCTGTTTTCTGAGCCAAAGTATCCAAACATTTCAGCCACTGAAGGTCTTCAGTCAATCTACGGGTAATTAAAGTGAATCCCCCAGTCTAGATAAGCTAATATAGAGAACTGGGAATGATGAGAGATGACAGTACTGGGTGGGGGTTACTCAGAGTAACCTGTTTCCAATAACGACTTCCACAAACCAAGATTGATTACCCCAGAATGTGCCACATGTCAGAACGGAACCGGGATGTGGCCTTATAGGAGGGTTAGATTGAAGACTAAGTAAAAGTCTTTTTCTGTGGTGTGGAGGGGCACCCAGTGATTTCAGGGGTTACTCTTGATTCTGCACTCAGGAATTACTCCTGATGGTGCTCAGGAGATCAAATGGGGGATAATGAGGATCAAACCTGGGTCAAATGCATGCAAAGCAAGTGCTCTACCTGCAGTACTATCTCTCCAGCCCCTAAATAAAAGGGATTTTTTGTTGTTTTGTTTTTTTTGGGGGGGTTATACCTGGCAATGCTCAGGAATTAGTCCTGACTCTGTGCCCAGGGATCACTCCTGGCATTGTTTGGGGCCATATCAGGTGTGGGGATCAAATCTCAGTTGGCTACATGCAAGGCAAGCATCCTACTTGCTGTTGCTCCAGATTTCTAAATAAAAGTATTGATCCAGGTTCCACTGTGACTGAAGAAGGATCCAGTAACAGTAGTGTATCCTAGTGTCAATATCAAGAACACCTTCCACATTGACCAAAAGCCTCTCCTCAGGAGCCCATCCTGATGCTTAAGTGGTGTACTGTGATTTGGCATAATTGGCTAGAGGAGACATAAAGCCATGGAAGACTTGAAGGATGGGGTATTGAGAAAGGTGAATAACTGGCAAAGCAGGGACAGTGAGATGAAGTAGAGCAACTTTTCATTTGAGTGTCTTTGAGACACAGGTCCTTGGGGCTCCAGGAAGACCCAAAATCCTATACTCTAGGAGAAAGTGCACTCCAAAAGACCTATAGAGATCTCTCACCAACAGCATCTACTTTAAGAACAGTACTCTAATGAAAGCTTTGTAGCTGTATCTCATGGTGATTTAATAAAATAAATAAGTAAATAAATAAATATATGGAGCTGGAACAACAACATAAAAAAAAAGAACAGAACTCTAACCAACCCCACCTTTTTCTTTCCATTTATTTCTCGATCCTAAACTAAGACCTCCTCCAAGATTCTGCCATGGCCCTACCGGAAGAGAGAGGTCAGCATTTGATTACATCAACCCCCTTCCCTCCATGAAGTTGACTCTACTGCTGGTTCCAGTCACCATGATGAAAGTCCCCAGAACACTCTCGATTCCCATAATCCCCAGGAACACACAGATTCCTCAGGCAGAGCATGTAGGTCCTGTTCCTCAGCACTGTGGACGTAATCATCGTAGGCCTCTCCCAGAGTCCTCTGAAAAGGAAGAAACTTAGGGACACGACTCAATCCAGAGGGAGAATCTTGGCAAAGGGGCAAGGGCAGCTGTGTGGTGTAGCACCGAACCCTCCAGGCACGTACAGGCCCAGGCTGGCATGCAGTATAATTTGTGGCTAAAATGGAAAAGATTCCTTATTCCTCCCACTGCTGGTTTTCCTAACAGACACAGAAAAACAGATCCTGGTTTCCATTCATGTGTCTTGACATCCGGTCTGCCTACTCTGTTTGCTGCTCCCAGGCTGTGTATCTCCTCCCTGACTGTCTCTCCTCATCCCAACTGTAGTACTGTGTGGTGTCCCTGAATTAGGACTCCCCATCCTGCCTCCACTCTTGCCCCTTCCTGTATCTTGTCCCTTCCTCCTTGCCTGTAAAGGGGAGGAGGCTGAACTGAACCATTAGTATGCTTGACTAGTATAATATGTCTGATTCCTCTAGCTAGAGCCTTATGGAACATTATACAAAGACCTTAAGCCAAGTGACTATGCACTTAGATCACACTTAACCCTGGGCTCTGGACTCCATGGCTAGACATGCTCTAGGCACCTCTTGAAATTCATGCCCTACCTTTTATTTTCTTTATTTTGGGGGGGGGAGAGGAGTAGTCACTGTCACTGTCACTGTCCTCCCATTGTTCATCGATTTGCTCGAGCGGGCCCAGTAACATCTCCATTTTGAGTTATTCAGATTAACTTTGTGGTATATTTTGGTGTGGTTTTCTTCATGATTCTTCTGCTTGATATATGCTGTATATCTTGGACTGGGACTTAGTTTTTTTTTTAATTTTTTTAATTTTATAAATTAGTTCAATTAGCAATAATCGCGCCTCGGATAAACCTCATTGGCTACGATACTGCCCAGCCAAGCCGGGTTTGATTCCTCTGTCCCTCTCAGAGAGCCCAGCAAGCTACCGAGTGTATCTCACCCGCATGGTAAAGCCTGGCAAGCTACCCATGATGTATTCAATATGCCAAACTCAGTAACAACAAGTCTCACGATGGAGACGTTACTGGGCCCGCTTGAGCAAATCGATGAACAATGGGAGGACCGTGGCCGTGATAAGTTAGTTCGCAATATTTGATTACATTTAATACTTAAACACCAATCGCTCCACTTTTACACCTTCCCACCACCAAATTCAATATGTTTCCATCCCAAGCCCCAATCCCTTTCACAAAACACAACCAAAATAATATATTTTGTATTGTCTGTTATGAAGCACTGCTGAACACGCTTACAAAAAAGTGTTCATATAGAAAACAGTGTAAAGATTTTTTAATTCCTTGACTGACTCAATTTAGGTCACAGCAGCTTCCTTCTTGCTACTGAAAGGGTCAAGCTAGTATCCCTTTGTAAGACTTCTCTCCTTCCCCTTTACTCACCTGGGTTCTCTCTTACCCTTTCTGCTCTTAATTCTAGCATCTGCCTCCTATGTGGACCTCTTCCAATGTCCCCACCCAACCCCAGCCCTTATTATGCTCTGTTATATCACTTACTATTATGGGAAATAATCTTAGGGGACTTCTCAAAATATGCTAATTCCTGGCCGTGTCCCAAATCTCCTAAATCAGAATCATGGGGGTAAAAGAATCTATTTTTGAAAATGCTCCTGGGTAAGGCCATAGATCAGCCTAACTTGGAAAATACAGTTGTTCTTCAAGAGCCACCCACCTCCCTCACTGGTTTTGCTCCAGGGCTTATATTCCTGTGGCTTGTCCCCCTGCGAACAGATTCACAGGGTGGAAATGAGCCTGGAGACAATTCTCTCATGCACAGAACATCCACACAGAATCTGTCACATCAGCTGCATTGCTGGCCCAGCCAACTTGCCAACTGGCTCTCGTCCATGCCCTTTCTCCTCCACTCCCCCTTCCAGCAAGCTGATTGCAGGGATAGAACAAGCGCTGATCAAGTTCAAGTCTGGGGAGACATTTCACATCCACTCAATGACAGTTGGAGGCTCATAGAGTAAGAAGAGCAAGAAGTAAAGTATGAGCACTCCCTGGTTGTCAGCCATGCTGCGGAGGCCAGTAGCTGAGGAGTCATTTCCTTCCGCAGTGTTTTATTTCACACCTTTGAAAAATTTGTTGGCCATGTCATGAGAAGTGCCATGTCTGATGATTTCATTCTATTTGAGCAGTTAACACAGTGGTAGGGCATTGGCCTTGCATGAGGTCAACCCAGGTTTGATTCCTCCTTCCCTCTCAGAAAGCCTGGAAAGCTACCGAGAGTATCCCGCCTGCACAGCAGAGCCTGGCAAGCTACCCACCGCGTATTCAATATGCCAAAAACAGTAACAACAAGTCTCACAGTGGAGACGTTACTGGTGCCGGCTCAAGCAAATCGATGAACAATGGGAGGACAGTGCTACAGTGATACCTTGTGTTTCATGAATATTTCCCACCCCACCCCACAGCTCAATATCAGAGAGATGTATTTGGAGACTCAGCTCCAAAGGCAATAGAAACAAAAGCAGGAATGAAACAATAGGATTCCATCAAACCAAACAGCTTTTACAAGGAGAAGGGGACTGAAAAATAAGAAGACAAACTCCTCATTGAAAGGAGGTATTTTCACATCACATATCTGGCAATATATGGCCAAATATCTGGCAATATATAGCCAAAATATATGATGTATATCCACAAAACAGCAGACACCCCAATCACAAAATTAGACAAAACAACTGAATACACTCTCCTTCAAAGAAAATATACAGATGGCTCATAGACACTTGAGAAAGTGCTCAACACTTATTTTAGGGAATTCAAGTGAAAACCACAATGATATAAAAAGTTAAACTAGTGGGAACAGACTCTATCAAAAAGACAGGAAATAGCAGTGATAGTGAGAATGTGGAGAAAAAGGTAACTCTTGCATACTGCTGATTAGACTATAAATCACTGTTTGTTTATTGTTTTGGGCATACCCATCAGTACTCAGAGTTTACTCCTCACTCTATGCTCAGGGATCACACCTGGAGATGCTTAGTGCACGCTAGGCGATACCAAGGATCAAGCCTGATCAACTGTACGCAAGGCAAGTGCCTTAGCCACTATACTATATCCTCGGCTCCTATGGGACTGCAAATCAGTGCATCCTCTTTGGAATGTGGTATAGAGACTCCTAAAATTGAAAACGACACATTATTTGGTAATTCTACCTCTAGACATTCATTCAAGATACCTAAAACTACCGATTCAAAAGAATATCTGCACCCTGAGGTACATAACAGCATTTTTTACATTAGTCTAAACATAGGATTAACCTAATGTTCATTGACAGATAACTGGGTAAAAAATATATGTATTCAATGTATTATACGGAAGACTATTCATTGAACAAAACACCATGAACCTGTGCCCTTTGCTATAGCATGGCCAAAACTTGAAGTGAAAGACAACTGCAGGATTGTTTTATCTATATGTATTAAGACAAGAAGTGAAAGACAACCACCAGATAGTTTTATTCATGTGTAAAATGTAAATACCCAAAGGAAAAAAAGGGTAGCATGTAACCAAGTTAACTCATAGACTTGGTAGTCAATGTGGTCGCTAGAGTGGGTGGTGGGGAGTAGGTGGGATGGATAGAGAAAGCCAATTTGGATAGAATGATGTCAATAGAACTTAGTTGGTGGACGAGGTGAGACAGACATATAGAGAGGTAGGAGTTTATATTCCCAAAATGTTACAGACCAATCATAAAGCAATCAAATTTGATTTAAATTTTTAAAAAGGACAAGAGAAAATGAGAGATAATACAAAATTTAATGGTCCATTCTGGTCTAACTCCCCCACTACTGCCTATGGCCCCTCAGACACAGCCAGGGGTCAGTCCTGAGCAGAGCCAGGAATAGCTCCTGAGTACAGCTGGGTGTGGTCCCAGACCCCCAATAAGAAGTAAATAAAATCAAAAGATAAGCTAGAAAATTTGCCACTCGGCACAGAACACCATGAAGGAACAGTCCCAGTTCTCCCTTTTAGAGGCGAGGTGTTGATCTTTTCAGTATGTACAAAGGGTCCTTTTGGAAATGTGTTGGTCATGTATTTAAACTTGATACCCCTGGAAAGATTTCACGTGCAAATGAATAAATAATAAATCTTGCCAACACCCATGTGTTTTGGTCAGAAGAAAAAAGGCACTTTGTTCATTGTTTTGTTCACATCAATAAGTTCTGGCCTGGGCTCACAGGCAGAGCTGTCTCTGTTATACCATCGTTAGAAATATCTCAATGGTGTTTGTTTTTAACTAAACTACATGAGAAGCAATTCTCAGTGACTTGCAACAACAGTAAACTGGCAAGAAGACTGCAATTAACTCTCATCCTGGTATTTGGTAACTCTGACTCCTTTAGCATGCAATGTTTGCTGGTTTGGTTTCCGATTTCGTTAAATAATAGAGATGGTGGTTAGTTTTTCTTCCTCGTCACTAAATACAAGAGCAAGAAAGAGAGAGTACAAGGGTTGGGCATGTGGCTGACCCAGGGTCAATCCCCAGCATCACATATGGTCCCCCGAGCACCATAGGAGTGATCCCAGAACACAGAACCAGAAGTAAATCCTGAGCAGTTGGGTGTGACCCCTAAACTGAAATCAGAACAAGCACAGAAGAGAGGGGAGTGAATCCAATGAGGAATATCAGACAATGCTCATGGAAGAAATTCCTAGAACTTCAAACCTGGGGTCAGCATCAAGGAAGAAGCCTCTGTCATGCCTCAGAAGAACGGAGGAATCTCCAAAGCTGAGCCTTGCTGAATCCTCACCCAGTTACTATAAAACAATCAGTTCCATAACCTGTTCTGAAATTAGTGAAATAATCCATTCATAGGATCCCTCCTTCCTATGCACTGCAGATAAGGTCATGCTCCAGCCATTCATGCCTTTCCTTCGCTTTCCGTGTTCTCAGTGACCAGATGCCAGCTCTATCTTGCTTGGCTGAGAATGTCCTGGACAAAACCAAGTCAGTGTCTTCAGTATGCTCAGTCTCGGCTGAAACATGGACCTCAGTCCATCAGGCCCTGGCACCGAGAGGAAAATACAGCCAAAGAACACAAGAAGTATCCAGAAAGGGGCAGAAGTGGAAGAGGAAGGAAGAAGTTTGTTCTATGCTGGAATGTGTAGATAATCTCACCCAGCTTTTTCCTTTTCTCCATAGTCTCACGGGATTCAGGACACACCTCTGCACACTGAGGACTCCTGTGTGAACTACAGGAACACAAAGATTTTTATTCGCCCCCCAACCCACATACTTTTTCAATATGCCAGAAAATACCTATAGTGTCACCATTTAATCCAGCATCCACAGACACAATATAGTTCCTAGCATGAAAGAGTGATTGACTTCCCAGGAATCTGACTCAGACCTACAGTAGCTATTGCATGTGGCTACGGACCATGTCATAGGGAACGAGGGTAAGGACCTGAGGTCACAGCTCGGGAGTCCAAAATCCTACCCTACAACACTGATGATAGATCCCACCTCACACATCAATTTCTAGAATTCACCTCCCCCGCTCTCCATACATAGACCTGATCCTCCATCTCTCCACCCCTAGTCTGCCCTGAATTCAGGGGATTAATTAATGATGCTCAATGAGGTTTAAGAGACATTAATAGACCAGTAATGTTAGATCTTTCAGATGCCACTGGCACAATAACCCAACCTGTCCAGACAATTGAGGAGAGAACGCCTTTTACAATGATTCCAAATATATTTACCATGTTTCAGGGATTTTAGTATGGTCTTTGTACTCCAGAAGACTGTGTTGTGATAGAGAAAAATGAGTAAATAATAATAGTGCAATGGAGCAGTTGTAAAAGCACAGAGGAATTTGTTGCTAGTACTTATGTCTTTGGAAAACATTGAAGAAAATTCATGTATCTGCATACATATATAGAGTCATGATTTGTGGAATGGATGGGTCTTCCTAGCTAAGAGAGTGATCCAAGACTAACTATCCTATCTATTCATTCATCTACCACCACCCATCTGTCCTTATATCCATCCACTCATCTCCAATCCCAACATGCATCCATCTAACACCCATCCATCCACCCATAAACCCTTTGAAACACCACCAATTCAGCTATCATTTATTTTTAAAGGTATTTCTCACGATAGTTTTTTTATATAAACTAATTTATTCACCACAATAACTTTATGAGACATGAATTAATATTACTTTATGTTAGAAAATTAAGGCCCAAGAAAATTATTTGACCCGTTATACTACTAGCACACTAGTAAATGATTCATATGAATTTTTTTTTCTTTTTGGATCACACCCAGCAATGCTCAGGCATTACTCCTGGTTCTGCACTCGGAATTACTCCTGGTGGTGCTTGGGGGACCATATGGGATGCTGGGAATCGAACCTGGGTCAGCCGCGTGCAAGGCAAATGCACTACCAGCTGTACTATCGCTCCAGCCCTTATATGGGATTTTAATCTGAATCTGATAATCCCAACCCAAAATTCGGTTTACTTTTTTTGTTATTTCTATGTTCCCCATATTTTCTTCAGAGAAATGGTTTTTCCATGTCCCCAGAGATTTTTCATTCATAATTCTCTCTCTTTTCTGGCATATTATCTTTGAATAGTAGTAAGTATTGCTATTTAATCCATAATCCACAGACTCATTTGATTATGAAACTTTCCTGATTTCTGGAAAAATACCCAGTTCCACAGCTATTAGAGGAAAGATGTTTTGCCCCATTTACCTACTGCCTCTGCCCTTAGTTCCACCCAGAAAGATGTCTTCTACAAGTTATCATTATGCCAGCAATGATTAGACCACAAGTCACTTGATAATCTACCTCTTTGCTTCTCTTTGTTTGGCCATAACCCTTTCTCCTTGGTTTATTCCCTGATCTGTAGCAAAGTTCCACAAAACACAGGGGCAGGGGTCATGTGCTCTCACAGCCTCACAGGTCTGGTTTACAAGCATCCATCCATCAGCCTGTCCTAGAAGCATCTCCTCCTGACTCCTGACTTTGAATCTTAAACTGAAGCTAAAGCCCCACCTTCAAGTGCCACCCACTTCAAACACCATTGTCAAGACAATGGCCCTGGCTTCTACATTTGGTTTCTAAACCCTCAGCTTCAGCATTACAAAGGACCAGGGTCACAAAGATAGTATAGGGCTTAAGTTACATGCTTTGCATGTGTCCCACTTCAGTTCTATCCTCAGCATCACCTTATGGCTTCCTGAGCATCCCAGGTATAGCCCGGGAGGCTCTCAAGCACTTCTGGGGTGACCGAGGACATCCATAACACTTCATAGTCCAGGCAGCTCTGCACCCTCAGGCCCTGACATTGAACCATGGATTCAGTTAACCAAGACCCCAGCAGATCCTGAGCAGCACTTGAAAACTTTATCCTCTCCAATAAAAAGATCTATATAGGTATAGAGGAGATCATGCAAGTGGTAGAGCACGTGATTAAAATGTGCAAGACACTAACGTCGATCCCCAGTACCACAGGCTCATTCCCTCAAGCACTATCAGTTGCTAACCTTCTAGTCCCTGAGTACCACCAGCCTAAACACAGCCAGCTCACTCCAGGTCAGGCTCTGCCAGGAGTGTCCCAGGACCCCACACACTACTGGGTGTGGCCCTTATAAAATAACCAGATATGTAAATGAACAGTCAACTTCTTCTGTATTCATACCAGATTTTCCTTTCTGTCACCTTCATTGATTTCTTCCTGAAGAAACGCAGACTGGCCGACCCACTGTGGATAGACCACCTAAGTTCAGAGCACTTGGATTCTCTGTCCCAGGAGCCACTAGGACCTCCCTCTTACTAGACCATACAGCTGGGACCCATGGGTGACAGCATGCTGGTGTGTCTGTTTTTGGAGGCCTCTCCTTGCTGCAGCTTGTCCCACATCCTGTCCTCCTGTCCTCCCTCTGCCCCCCTCCATGAGTAACAGGCACCATCTCCTTGTGTTCTAGGCCTGACTCACCACATTGTTGGAAAGTGGCCACCAGGAATCTGCCATCTCAGCTGCTCCTGCCTGGTACAGCCCCTCTTTCCCTCTGTCACCAACGGAGGGGGGTTTGTTTTCCAGTGAGCTCAAGACATCTCAAACACTGAGGCCCCAGGAGTCACTGTGGAGTTGGCCCAGAACATACTCTGAGTACCCCTTTTTTCGGCTACATGAGCAAAATGCTATAAAACCAAGCTCCCAGAAGAGAACAACGCAGAGTCTCCTGCCCCTGCACCTGGCTGTCCTCACCAGGGCCCCTAGGAGTGGGGCAGGTTGAGTTTCCCTCCCTGCCCCGAGCAGAACCACAGCAGCTGAAGACCTCTGGAACTAGCCACAGCCATGCTATGACCACACTCGGACGAGCCTCACATATGAAGGAACCGGCACATGAACCGAGGTGTGCGGGACCCAGAACTGAGATCTTTAAGCCTGCTCAGATCGGAACTGGGCCCCCTTCACCCAGATCCCCCATCTTCCAGTAGCTAGACAGTTACACCCACCAACTACCCCAGCACCGTGTAATCCCATCAATGGCCAAGACCCAGAGACTATAAAACCAAGCTCCCAGAAACACGCAGCCACATTTGCAGCCGTGAGACTTCTTATTGTCTAGTTCTTGCGCTCAGAGAACCTGGGAGGCTACCAAGGGTACCTACATGGAAGAGTCTGGCAAGTTCCCCGTGGTGTATTCAATATGCCAAAACCCAGTAACAATGATGGGTCTCATTCCCCTGACCCTGAAAGAGCTTCCAATGGGGCACTTGCTAAAATCTCAGGGCTAGGAAGAATGGAAACATTACTGGTGCCTGCTTGAGGAAATTGATGAACAACGGGATGACAGTGACAGTGACAGTGAGCAAAATGCAGAACTTCAGCTGATTGTGACCATTTTCTTAGTCTCCTCACCGTTTGCCTGTTAGAGGCTGTCTCTGGGGTCTGTCAAAGGGTTTTTTGTTTGTTTTTGTATTTTTGCTTGTGGGGTCACACCCGGCGATGCACAGGGGTTACTCTGGGATCACGCACTCAGGAAGCACTCCTGGCAGTGCTCAGGCACCATATGGGATGCTGGGAATCGAACCTGGGTCAGTCACATGCAAGGCAAATGCCCTACCTGCTGTGCTATCGCTCCAGACCCTGTCAAAGGTTTTTTGGCAACTTCACCCGCTCTCTTTCCCTCACCAAAATTTAGAACTCTCTGGAGTTAGGAAAAGTTAAAACAGACTGGCCTGAGGCCTGTAGTTTGGAGAGTGTGACCATCTCTCTCTGGGGAAGCTGCCCCTTCACATGACTCTGATGGGGCAAAAGTGGAAACTTCACAACAATTTTGCCTTGATAAGTCAAAGGAGGCAGCATGTTAGAATCCATTTTGACCTTTAACCTTGTTCTGCATCATCCTACTAAAATATATTTTTCCCCAAGATGTTTCTCTGCCATTTTCTGTACATGCAACATAGCAGTCTTTGTATATTCCTCAGCTGTGCAAGCTCACAGTTCTCCCTCATGAATATGTCTGAGGTTCCTGAAGAAACTACTAGAGCATACCTCAGTTGTGACCTCACTCGCTCTCTCTCTGCTGGGCATAAATATGTCTGACGGGCATAAAACTAGACCTTCCTCCCTCCCTTTGAAGCTGTTCTCCAGCCCATGCAGATGAATGTACTTCCTGACTTCAGTTGTTTCATGGCCAATAAAGCCCCCTTTCCTAGTCAGTCATTCCTGTGCTTCTTCCAGGACAATAGGTCCTTCGCACACCTGATCAGGATTTAGTGCTGAGGTTGGACTTTTGACTGTTTTAGAAATAGATTAAACCCAGCAATAGTGGGTTTGATCTTCCACTCTGCAAAGATTAGGGAACCTGGAAACTTTCTGCGCAAATGCTCAAGATAAGCCAGAAACCTCCTCCCATCTCCATCCATCCTCTCTCCCCTCTCCATCCTAGCTCCCATGTCATCAATAAGTACTGATGGGAGAGAGGGAGGGAGGGAGGGTGAAAGGGAGAGCAAGCCAACTTAAAGTCTGTGTCCAGGCAACCATGCTGTTTCTCTTGTCCCTCTATCATTTTTAAAATTTATTTCAATTGTCTAAAGTTCTGTGATTAACAATACTTTTTCTGGTGGTTTCCTATGCACATAATTTGAACACTGCACCCAACTTGAGTATACCTCCCTTCCATCCCCTGGAATTCCCCAGGGCTGTTATGCCTTTTTTTGTCAACTTCTCTAGCCACTGCACCCACCCGCAACTCAATTGTGTGTCTGAGGAAGAGAGAATCAGGCAGTGACCTAGGGTAAGCTGAGAGGTCAGCTGCGGATCTCTCCCTCTGTTTTGGACTGTGTGAAGGAAGCACTTCTGAGAGGTTCAAGCCCCACCAGTAGCTGTCGAAAAGAAAATAGGAATCTGTGACTTTCCTTGTAACCAAATTTACACTTGCAAAGTAAGATGACTTTCTGAAGTGTGTTCCTTACTATATCCATGCTTCTTTCTCCTCCAAAGCTTATTGCATTGCACCCCTCACCCTCAAAAAGCTAGCAGTGGTAATGCTCTCAAATGTTTCTCACTGAAGAAGAAGACCCAATCTTGATTCACCCCATCCTCCACTCCAGTGGTCCCCTGATCTGCAGCTGGGAGCCAGCCACAAGAGCTACCAGGTATGACTCAGAAACAAACAAGCAAAATTAGATCCACATTAGCCTAAGAAATGTCTGGCCTTAGCCTTAGGCCATGCCTGATGGGTGTGTCATTGTCAAAGGGCTTAACAATGTGATTTATGATGAGCTTTTTGGGCCACAGTGAGATTTATACCCACCTAGAGCTGGAGACTATAGATAACCAGGGAGGGTAGTTGGGACCAATGGCCAAACTTTGTGTGAGCTGGATACTTGTGCTGAGGACAAGCACCAGCCTGACTTCCAGGAGAAAAACACTGGGAGCTGTGTGTTTACCACTTTCCTGGACTTCATCCCCTGGCTGATTTCTGCCTCTTTCTTCTGCCTTCAACATACCATGAGGGTGACAGCTTTTAGGGTGTAGTTCTTCCTGCAAATGACCAAAGCATGGTCTGGGGCAATGGTGGTCAGCGATAAGCTCATACAAGTAAAGGTCTGCAGCAACTTCCTGCCGCTCCACGAAAATATCTCTACCAGGGTTAGAGAGACAGTTCAGTTGGTAGAGTAGTCATCTTGCACATTGAATTCAACCTGGATTCAAATCCCGGTACCACATACAGTATCCCCAGCACTGCCAAGATTTATTCCTGAGCACAGAGCTTGGAGTAATCCCTGAGCACCTCTGGATGTGGTTCAAAAATTTAAAAAGAAACAAAAAGGAAAAATTACTGCTGCTGAACCAAGAGTGTTTTTAATTGCTAGTCTGTGGACTGGTGCTGGCCTGAAGGTGTCAAAGGCTGAAAACCTTTGATTCGTAGATGAGTAGAGAGTACCTCCACAGGTTGTGATATGCTTTTTGATCTAGGAGTCATTATCTTAATTCTATTTTCTTGGTTTTGGGGGATACACCAGCTAGTTATGCTCAGGTCTTATTTCTGACTCTGTACTGAGGGGTAACTGCTGATTGTGCTCAAGGGACTATATATGGTGTCCAGCTCTAAATCTGGGTCATCTGGTGCAAGGTAAATGCCTAAATCCCTGTACTATCTCTCCAACCCCTTTCCATTCAATTAAAGACTTAATTTATGGGAAAAAAATGACTCAAATATCCTTAAATCTATTACTCAGCTTTTAGAATTGTGCTAATGCAACAGAAATGGCCATAGCACCAGAATTACAATCAGAGCTAGATGTATCATAATTTCAGCAGAAACTAGGAGTTAGCCATGACTCCTTGGACCACGTCCACACTTGGTGCCTGATTTAGACATCTGCCCACAGCTTTTTGCTCTGCTGTAATATCTGCACATCTGGCTCGTATGGAACCAGGCTCTTGAGAAGAGGTGTCTTACTTGTCTTCCACTGTGTGAAGGAAGCAATGCATTCAGGTTGGACAAAATGAATTTGCAGCTCATTCAAGACAGTAAGCCTTAGGGTACTTGGCTATGTGGTTAATACAGACCCATAAACAGGTTTCCTTTAAACTGTGAACCCATATAAAACTTTACAAGTCTCCAGCTCCTCCTTAAGAAGACATCCAAAGAGAAAAATCAACAGAGGTAGTAGAGGCCAGAAGTAGAGCACACATTTGGGTTTTTGTCTTCTCATTTAAGTCTTCTCACCATATCTACATATGCCAAAGAGGTAATCATTACAAAGCGGTTACAATAACACATCCAAAGTTATAAATATTCCCTTCATAGTGGGTACTCTAGAAGGTACCTCCACTACTTCATTTCATTAGGCCTTCATATTAAGTTCTTGGGATCAAAATGGATACGGGGTTCAGAGTGAGGCTATAGAGGTCGCAAGGCTGGCCATGTATTAAAAAATTTGGTCAGGGAATATGGAAATTTCTTAAAATTTTTCCTCCATTTTGGAGGAAGTTTGAGATGGTCGAAAAAACACATATTTCGAATAATCCTCTTGGCAGTACAAAGGTGGATCTTGAGTCCCACTTATCCTATAGGGGAAGTGAGGTACAGAGCTTATGTAGGTTCCACAGGAGGTGAGAGGCAGAGTTGAGTCTAGGGAGTAGACAATAAAGAATGGTTAAAAAAAAAAGGCAAGATACTTCCTCCCCATACACATATCATCTGCCCATTCTTTCTCTCTATTCCTGAGGTAACCACTAGTATGAGTTTTTCTAGAGCCTGGGTCCTTTCCCTCTCTTGGATCAGCTGTTTTGCCCACATGGGAGGGAGTTTCTGAGGTTCTGGCAGCCTTCTTGGAAGCAGCCTGTCCTTTTCAGTAGTTTAAAATCTGCCTTGGCAATCTTGCACACTCCACTCATTGGCTCATCAAATCTTCTCCTCATCAATCATACAAAGGTAAACTTAGTGTCCTCTGCTCTTGAAATGACTTAATGACTGGGGCTAGCCCCCTCCGGGGACTTGGCGCAGAGTAGCCACTTCCTAAGATAAATATTAGCTGAATCAGAATGGTCACAAAATTCCTATGAAATGGAATCTAGCTGGAAGAGATTTATCAGAGAGAAAGATGGGGGACTGGCCTATGCATCCCAGCTGGCCAGTAAGGGTTTACTGAGGAAGTACAGGGTGAAGCTATCTCCCATTTAATTTTCCTTAGAGGAACTCAGGCAGACTCTAAGGTGGTCGTGACAACAATCCGGAGGCTTTCCTGTTATTAGAAATCAGGTGGAGTGGCCACAAGCAGGTCAAGTGGGAGGCCGAGGGTCTGGGAAAGAAGGGGCCAAACTCCTCAGTGTTGCCCAGGGTACCCCTCCATTTTTTTTGCTCTGCTGGATCATCCACACATCTGGTTCATATGGAACCAGAAAAGAGGTGTCTTACTTGTCTTCCACTGTGTGAAAGAAGCAATGCATTCAGGTTGGACAAAATGAATTTGCAGCTCATTCAAGACAGTAATGTCTCTCCTCTGGGGGCATTTCTACTGCCCACCCCACCCTCTCAGCTCTGCTTAGGGGTCACCTGACCAGATCCCCTTCCAGAGAACTAGCTCCATGGCAGAAAAAGAATGAGCTACCCCTACCCAAACCCAAGAGGAAAAAAATGTTCTAAGAGTAAAGGACAACACTCTGGGGATGAGGTAATGCTGCTTTTTTAGATGGGGACAGTTTTTCTGACCCACACTTGGAGGAGGCCAACAAATCCATGGGCAAAGAAAGACAGGAGGGCCATGAAGGGGACTCAGAAACCCAAGGAACATGAGACCCCAAGTTCAATCTCCAGCACTATAGTACCCCAAGTACCCCTCAGTACCACTCAGGACCACTCAGTATGGCTGCAAAAGGCCTCCCCAGTCCCCCAGTAGCACTGTGTACACATCTGGAAGTCCCTCCAGTTTCATGAGCACTGTTGGGGTGTGGATACCACAGTAGAAAATACTTTTTTGGAAAGGTCATTGTGGGCAGAAGATCTCATGGATAGAAAAGAAGAGATGGGAAGAACACCATGATTTGGCCAAGAGACAAGCATGTTAGGCTACTGCTTTGAGCAGACAGACGGAGAAACAGATGGGATGCCACCCTTCAGGGTTTTAGAATCACTGAGTCCAAAAGAATGGGAAGAGGGACTAGAGAGATAGTACAGCGGGTATGGTGTTTATCTTGTATGTAGCTGCCCCAAACGCTACCCTAGCACTCCAATGCAGTGTCCTGGGCCCCAGCAGGAGTGATTCCTGAGCATAGAGCCAAGGGTAAGCTTTGAGCACTGTTGAATGTGGCTGAGAACAAAACAAAACAAAACAAAACAATGCAGGAGAGAAGACCAGACTGGGTAGAGGGGAACAAAGAGATAAACCACCCCAAAGAGCGGGTAAGAGCCCCTAAAGATTCCAACTGCTCAGGCTCTGAGGGACCTGGTTCCTCATTGAGAAGCTCTCCCCTTTCAGTCCCAGCTGACAGGTAGAGACCTGAGTTAATTGAAGCTGGCAAGTCCTGACATGTACTTCCTGAGGGAGGCCTTGAAGATGTTCTGATGCTAATTGAAAAGGACTCTCAGCTTAGAATTCTAGTTGCCTTGCTTGATCCCCATACCTCGACCCTCCACCAGATGTGACAGGATCATTTAGGTTAGCAATTCTGAAAGTTTGTCCAACCAGAGTCCTGGATGGGTGCCTGAGAGTCGGCACTATGCCCACACAGGCTGAAGCCCAAATCCCCAGGGATGGTGAGGGTATTACCGAACCCTGAGTTAGAAGTCAAATTGTCAGCTCTTCTTCTCTGCCAAAGGAAAGACTAACATGTCTAGGACCAGAGTCTCTGTAAAAAGACATATCAAGGCAACATTGGAAACAGAGACTTACAAAAAAGTCTTAGGTGGGGAAAAATATCTTGTACAGGGATTTCCGGCACTAGATGTAAATAGACTCTGGGTGAAAATATCCAAATAGACTGATGCATGGGATCATGATGGGAGGTCTGTGAGAGTATGCCATCATCTTTTGTCCTAATCAGTGATTTGGAGAAAGACGCGCGAGCACGCGCGTGCGCGCGCGCACACACACACACACACACACACACACACACACACACACACACAACGCTTAAAATTTTCACCATTCGCCAAACTAGACAGAACTGAGAACACACTGGTTAGCAGTAGGAGCAACATTCTCTGAGCTGCCTAGCAAAACTGGCTGAGATGAACAAGCTGTGTTTGACGCAAAAACAAAAAAACCCTCTTAAGTCCTTGCCTTTAGAGTCAGAAGAGTATGAGGGTCTATATAACCCCTGCCCAGGACAGTTCAAGCAAACAAGACTTAGTGGGGTCTTAACTTTTGAGTTCAACATCAAACAAAACCATGTCACAAGAAAAGGAAGGACTCCAGGGGTCAATTAGATGGAGACAGAAGGTCATTGACATCCTCGCTGGGATTCTGGCCATGTGAGTTCATAAAAGGTGACTCACAGGTGGTCTCTGGATAAAGTTGTGAAACTAGGTTCAATCTCTTTTAAGCACTAACCTCAAGAAGACAGAGAGTCTCTGATGGTGGCATGGAAAAGTGTTTTGCTGTGGGCTCAGGATGACACACACACAGAGTAGGGAGAATTCAGGTGTCACTAGACCAAGGTCCTGATGCCATGGGTGCCTGCCACAGACCCTCCATGGAGGGCTTTGCCCCAGTTCCCTTTGTGGAAAGAGAATCCCTAAACAGGAAAGAGACCTCAGATAAACTCACAAGTACAGCCATAACACTCCTGACTAAGTTGCCAAATAGAGTCAAGTTGGCAGTCCTGTGGCTGGGGAAGTCACAGTCATGTCCCTCCTTCACGAATTCCCTTTTGTGAAAGTATGAGGGGGCTAGGGCTGGGGAGTGGGGGATCCTTCTAATACCTAAGTCTTCCCATGCTCACATTCTCACAGCACTGATGAATTTGAGAGATGTAGCGATTTTTGTTCCAGTGACACCAAGGTCACGGGACAGCAGAGACGGGATGAGGCAGTGCCCGAGGTGTGATGCCTTTCCGGGGAGGACAAGGTCACGTCAGGCTGTCCCTGGAGAAGAGCCCTGGAAGCATAGTCTTCAGGGTTGGGGCCAGGCAGAGCAGCCAGAAAAACACTGACCCCGCTCCGTTCCCACTCGCCTTCCTGGGAATCATGTTCAGTGTGTGAGTCCCACTCGTAGAGCAGAACAACCCCCCTCCTGCTCTCTGGGTCACTTCCACCAGGAGGAAACGCGTCTCTGCCTCTAACCTTTTCCTTCCTTCTTCAGCACCATATCCTCTTCCTACTCCCTAGAGTCCCACTGAATTGCAACTCCCAAGGGTTATTTTTTTGAGTCCACAAGCTTTGTTTTAAGCTTCTCTCTTTCTTCCATTCACTGCCATCAAACTATGACTTTCTCAGATAAATCCCCCAAGAAGGGTTCATCTCTGAACGTTTTCTTCATGGGACCATATAGATGTATATGGTTAGAAAGTAGAGGGTGAAGACCAGAGAGATAGGACGGCATTTGCCTTGGAAGCAGCCTTGGAGTAGCCCATCTCAGCTCCATCCCCAGCTCCAATAGGGCTCTAGTAAGGCTACTAGAGTAATAATCCCTGAGCACAGAACTGGAAGTAAGCCCTGAATACACCAGGTATGACCCAAACTCCCCATGTCCCCCAATAGAGGATCCTATTAGTTCCTTCTCTTTCACAGGGTTCCTTTCTTTCCATGGAAGAAGGGAAGGAACAAATGCAAAGTGATCAAATGAAGTCAAAAGTTCTTGAGCTATTTATTCGGAAGTGTGCTTCCCCCTGCCCCAATTTTTGAAATCTTCAAATTTCTCAACCTTTATATATATATATATATATATATATATATATATATACACACATATATATTTTGATTTTTTGGGTCACACCTGGCGCACAGGGGTTACTCCTGGCTCTGCACTCAGGAATTATCCCCAGCAGTGCTCAGGGGACCATATGGGATGCTGGGAATCAAACTCGGGTTGGCCATGTGCAAGGCAAACGCCCTACCCACTGTGCTATTGCTCCAGCCCCTCAACCTTTATATTTTTTGAAGCCAAAAAGTGAGCAAGAAGTAATGGACTTTGGGATAGCACAGTGGAGCGATAGCACAGTGGGTAGGGCATTTGCCTTGCACGCTGCCAACCTGGGTTCGATTCCCAGCATCCCATATGGTCCCCCGAGCACGGCCAGGAGTAATTCCTGAGTGCACGAGCCACGAGTAACCCCTGTACATCGCTGGGTGTGACCCAAAAAGCAAAAAGCAAAAAAAAAAAAAAAGAAAGAAAGAAAGAAAGAAAGAAAGAATGAATGGGCTTTGAGGCTTTTAGGAAATAAATGACTAGAGACCTATTTAGGTTTTTGTTTGAATTATGGGTTGTTCTCTCTCTCTTCTCCCTCTCTTTCCCTCTCCCTCTCCCTCTCCCTCTCCCTCTCCCTCTCCCTCTCCCTCTCCCTCTCCCTCTCCCTCTCCCTCTCTCTATGTCTTTCCAAAGATGAATGTGAGAGGTCAGGAATGACCATGGGGAATGGACGTCTTGAGTCCAGGCTTGAAGAGGGCTATATTCACAAAAATCTCAGGCACTGTCTGGAGACAACGTTCTACATGCATTTTCTGCTAAGAATCTGACCTGAGAATCTCACCTCCCAGCTCAAGTATGAGCTGCCAACCCAGAAACACAATCTTAGACCCTGAAAAGTCCTGTGTCTGCAAAGACAGTCATGGGAGCAAGCATTACAGCAACACTGATCATTCCTTTTTCCTGTGTGTTAAGGATTTACTGAATTCTGTTGTGCCCATGGTCATGAGGGAACTATGGTGAAGAGAGAGAGGGCGGAGATGCACCAGGTAATCTAACAAAGACAACCGATCATATAAAATCATGCTAATGGGAGGAGTAGCCCATCAGATAGACAATGGCTAAGGGACACAGAGCAAACCTATAAAAGGGGGAGCAGCAGAAGAAACTTCCTCTTGGACCCCTCACCTGTGCTCAAACCAGTGGCAGGATAAAAGAGTTTCTCACCCATGTGGTCTAAGAACAAAAGAAAGCCCAAAGAGACAAAGAGCCACAGAACTCTAGGCCTTGGGATGCAGGTCACAGACTCCCAGTATCAGACTACAGAGTAGCAGCCCAGGAGGATAGTAATGGACAGGAGATCTCACAGAGTAGAGGGGACAGGACGAGTGATGCTACATGCTGGACCAGATGAATGACATTGATCATGGAAAGGGGAGACCAAATAATTGTGTGTGAAGCATGCGGGGGGAAAAACTGCTATCTGCAGTTCAGATAGAGAAGGGACCTTCAAGTAAAGGATGCTTGTAGGGCCCGCTCGGGATGGGAGCTGTAGACTGAGAGTAGATTATAGACTGAACATGATAGTCACTTAAAACTTGCATTGCAGACCACAACACCCTACAGGAGAGAGCAAATAAAAAGTGAATCTGCCCGCCACAGAGGTGGTGGGGGTGGGGGTAGGATGTGGAAGGGATACTGGAAACATTGGTGGTGGAGAATGGGCACTGGTAGAAGGATGGGTACTCGATCATTGTATGACTAAAATGTAAGCATGAAAGTTTGTAAGTCTGTAATTGTATCTCATGGTGATTCATTAAAAATAAAAAATCTAAAAAAAAGAAAAAAGAAAAGTTATGACACTTTTCCAATGTCGCCTAGGCAATACATAATAATAATAATAATAATAATTGTGTGTGAGAGAGACACGTGGATATTGAAAAAGGATTTAGAACTGCTTAAACTATAAAGTACCTTCAAGAGCATAAGCATCCTAACCATCGGGACATTTTTGTGAGGTTTTTTTTATTATGTATTTTACACACAAAATTTAAGGCCCTCCCCTAAGAAGCTAGCCAGTTCTGTAGGAACATAGGTATGGAGGGAAAAGGAACAGTTGAGTCTAATTCTCCTACCTCGGGGAACCAAACCTCCTGTCTTTATCATCTCTGAGCACCCACAAAAGACGTCAGCTGCGGGGAAACAGGCCAAGTTCAGTCTCATTCAGGGGCAGATGGAAGGACAGGACATTGTGTCTTTCTTTCTCACATTGAGGCTGCTCTGTGCTATGGGAGTAATCACAGAGGAGCAGGGCCTGTGTGAACTCTGGAGACGGGGAGGGGGGCACAGTATCCTCTCTGGCCCTCTGACTGTCCCCCTTCTGCCAACCTCTTGGACATGCTCTCCCTCCCCCATGTGCTCTGTCCTGTCATGTCACTCTGGATTGAGAGACGGATCATCTCCAGCTCTGTTTTATCATCATAAGCCTTTCCAGGTACACCCATAATTGAAGACGGAAAAGCCAGCTCAAGGGAGATGTTGAATTATCTCATTTTTGAGAGGAAAACAAAATACCGAGAAAGGGAAGACAGATTCCAACATCTCTCTCCTGCATGAACTGGAAGAGCACAGTTGAGACTCAACACGCTCAAGAGAGTAGCACGTCTGCCCCCTTTCCTCCAGGGACCTCATCGGAGCTCAGGAAACAAACCCCAGGTAAACAGAGTCTTTACCAGTAAGCAAATAAGCAAATAGTCACATATTTATTGGCAAATGAGACAGCAGTGGAGTGGAGATAAGAGGGGCATCGACGGAAGGGATAGAGTCATCTCTGTGTGGTCAGGTACCATAGAACTTTCTCAACGATCCCTATGTTCACTTTTTTTTTCTTTTTGGGTCACACCCAGTGATGCTCAGGGGCTACCCCTGGCTCGGCATTCAGGAATTACTCCTGGCGGTGCTAAGGGGGCCATATGGATGCCGGGGATTGAACCTGGGTCAGACACGTGCAAGGCAAACACCCTACCTTCTGTACTATTGTTCCAGCCCACCAAAGTTCACATTTAGTTTAATCATTGGATCACGTGTCCTTATTTTTATTTCCAAAACAGTCACCACGGTTGTTTTTGGTCAAAGAGTCAAACGGATGATAGGTGTTAAGAGAACTTCAAAGGTAGGAGACAGGAGAGAGGGCAGTGAGAACAGGGGCCATCTAAGAGGGCTTTATGGAAGAGGCAGCCATTGGGTTTTGGAGGATGGTCCCCATCAGCATCCGTGTTGGTCCAGACCTTCCGAGGTTGGGCCCCCTAGATTGCCTTGCCCCTCTCTCTTGCATATGTTCCACTTGGGTACTTTCTGTGTGGCACCACCTCAACATCTATAAATCATGATGGCAGGTGTGTGTGTGTGTGTGTGTGTGTGTGTGTGTGTGTGTGTGTAGGTTCAGGAGGGTGTGGAGAGAGGAAACAATAAACAACCATCCTCCTTCCTTCCTCGCCCTATCGACCTGAACTGCCCCATGAGAGTCAAAGTACAATTTGGCTCAGCACAAGCCCTGAGGTCTTCCCGAGGTGTTCCTCCCACAGTCCCTACTTCTCCCCAATCCCCGACTCTGGGGCTCTGCAGCTCACCATGTGGCACCAGGATCTCTGGCAGCGAGCATCGCCACCAGAAATGCCAGCTGCTCTTGGATTTTCAGCAGCCTTAAACAGTGCCAAGAGCCACTGCTTCTCCTTGGAGCCATCAAAGCATCCATTTAACAAATACTCCGTTGTTTTCCTGCCAGGGGTAAGATGTAGGCAATGCGATAATGAGCCAGGATGGGGCTTTGCCACTGGGCAGCTAATCAGCCAGTTGGACAAAGAGATTCGTAATAAGTTCTTGTCTTGAGGCCCTGGGGACAGCACACAGAGCTACCATACTGAGGGAGGGCTGATGGTCTAAGCTGAAAGTGAGTTAACCTCTTACCTGGGAATCTGGCCCTCTTGCCCTCCATCAATGGAGAGCACAGCTTTCCCAGCTCCCCAGTTGCCTGGATTCTTTGGTTCTACACCAAAAATTTAAGCCAGAGAGACAGTACAGCAGGTAGGGTGTCTGCCTTGCATGGGGTCAACCTGGGTTCAATCCCTGATACCCCATATGATCCCTGCATGAATAACCCCTGAGCATAGAGCCAGGAGTAAGCTCTGAGCACCACTGAATGTAGCCAAAAAATAAAACCTAAAAAAAAAAAAAGAAGGGTCCAGAAAACCCTTTCAACCATAGCTCACTGTACGCCTATGAGTTCTTGTGAGCACATGGGGCGTGGGCCACGACCCACTTATTGGATTGTTGGTCCCTCCTTCCCATGAAGCTCTGCTGTTACCTGTCTTAACCTCTTAACCATCGCTACCTGAGGACAGGGTCCAAGTCATTTACCTCTTCTCCTCTTTCCTCTGAAAGTCTTGGAGACACTGAGTTTCCAAGTCCGGTCTCTGGCTTTAGGGACATTCATGTCAATTCTGACCTTCCTGCTTAGGTGCCGAGGAGATGGGGTGATTTCCTTCTGTTTGCTGAACCTCCCCCTCTGCACTTTGATCTAGGAACCTCTCCCCTGGAGACAGGGGAAGGGGGTTTCAGTGAACTGACACAGGGATCGGTCACCATTGCTTTTTCTTTTTTTTTTCTTTTTTGGGGTCACACCCAGCGATGCACAGGGGTTACTCCTGGCTCATGCACTTGGGAATTATTCCTGGTGGTGCTCAGAGGACCATATGGGATGCTGGGAATCGAACCCAGCTCGACCGCGTGCGAGACATACACCCTACCCGCTGTCCTATCACTCCAGCCCCGTCACTGCTTCTTGATATGCTGGTGGGGGAGGCTCTGGGGCCACATCTGTCCCTAGGGGAGATGTGCAGTGGGCCAGAGGCAGAGCAGTGGGGAAGCTCAGGGTTGACTTGGTACCAAGTAGAGTCTCCATGAACTTGGGAAAGGAAGGAAAGAGTGGGGTCCCATGACAGCTCCCCATCCCTTCAGAGGGAGCATCCTTCTCCCCACTTCTTACTTCCCCTTCTACAAACAGGAAAAGTGGCCTGCAAGGAATGGCAAGGGCCAGGACGGCAGCCCAACTTCTGGAAAATTTAGCAAACAAGACGAATGGGCCACTCTTGCCCTTTCTGTAGGAGAACACTCCCCTCAAGTGGCAGAAGAGAAGCTTCCAGCACACTGAACCTCTTCCCTCTGAAAAAGGGACAGTTATAGGATCCTGTAGAGATAGCTTATCCCTCAGACCAGGAGAACAATTACCACAGAGTGGACATACTTCTGCAGGTTCTGGGGACCCCTGAACTCCCCTCATGAAGTCTTCCACCAGCCTCTCCACCTCCAAGCAATGGAAAGCACATATGTCCTCTCCTAGGCTATCTGCCAAATCTGTGGGCCCCACAGAACTCCCCACCTATGCTGTCTGCATAGACATCTCTCCTTGGCTCCTAACTAGATACCATGCACAGAAATTTCCAGAATTTCCCTTAGGGGGCTCCCATATATTCAAAGCCTTTCTTTCCTCCTTCCCTTTCCAAATATTTATTAAGTGCTTCCTCTAGGGTGGATTAGCAGAGACCAAGACAAACCACCCTACCTACGAGGGCTCTCTGGAGCTGGACTTCTGTGCTCCAACTAGGTAGGAAACAACCCAGCAAGGATGCCTGCCAGCTTCTCAGGCATGGGTGGGCTCCACAGCAGGCTGGGGTCATAGTTGGAAATGCTGTTTTTCCTAGGGTTGTCAGACCACCCAATCACCTTTTGTTCCTTGTGGTGAGGCCCATAGAAAGTCCCTTGTCTTGGGCCAGAGAGATAATACAGCCATTAGGGCATTTTTCTTGCATGCAACCAATCTGGGTTCAATCCCCAGCATCCTATGTGGTCCCCCAAACACCACTAGGAGTAACTCCTGAGTGCAGAGCTAGGAGTAAGTCCTGAGCCTCACCAGATGTGGCCCCAAGACAAAAAAAAACGTTACTGGTGCCACTTAGTTGCCTTCCTTGTTTGCTTTCGCCAAGTCCCACTGAGAGATTCTGGAAATGTCAGCATTTAACACAGGCATTCTCCACCCCTGCATGAGTGAAATATTGAGATCTATGTACAGGAAGCTCAGGACTAGGTGCATACAGCCCTGTACCACAGACAGAAGGAATAGATGGATGTGTGGAGCAGAGAGTGAAGAGCTAAGAGAAAATCCAAAAAGTGGGTTGGAGAGATAGCTCCATGGGTAGAATACATGCCACACAAGAGCAAGGCCCTACATCCAATCCCTAACCCTGCATGAACCCAACATGGCTGGCCTAAGGGGTCTGCCCAGAGGATGGGGGACCGTCCCCAACCCTCATGCATGTGTCACTGAATAGTAGCAGCAGCCAAGGGGGTTCTCTGCAAGAGTCTGTGCTCTTAGAATTTGGAATTCTGGAAGCCCCCCCCCCACCTGTAATTTCCACTGCACCTTTCTCCAAGGAATTCTACACACCTACAGACAGAAGCTCATTCATCCTCTCTCTCCATCTAAGACAGAGAGGGGACCGGCCTGACTGACCTCTGTGCAATGCATGAGGGAAATGTTCACAGAGAAAGAGACTCCCAAAGTACCACCACAAGTATAGGTTTGTAGGGAGCTGAGGATCCCTGGCTCACCTTTCCACACCGCGTCCCTTTCTGCTGTGGCCATGACTTTGCTAAGGAAAGGTTTGTGTTGAGAAGCACCTTGTGTGATCACCATCAATGGATGCAAAATCAAACCATGACAGAGACCATGACAAGTGAATATCAGTCACTGCTCTGAGATCTCATCGGTCTCCAAGCTCTGACTCCCAGTGTTATGACTTGTTAGGGAATGACAAATAAAGACAAAAACAGAAGCCAGGGACAGCAACTGTGGTAGGGATGGAGCCCAGACACCACCCCAGATCAGAGCCTGAGCTGAGCAGTTCCATTATATCCCTGTGGGTGTGAAGAAGCCTCAGAACAGACACTGTTGGGGGCCAGAGCAATAGCACAGCAGGTAGGGCGTTTGCCTTGCACGTGGCCGACCTAGGTTCAATCCCCAGCATCCCAGAGGGTCCCCCGAACACTGCCAGGAGTAATTCCTGAGTGCAGAGCCAGGAGCAACCCTTGAGCATCGCTGGGTGTGACCCAAAGAACAGACAGTGTATTGGGAAATAAGTCAAGGGAGTTCTGACCAAGAGGCCAGTATCCTCCAGGTCCTGAAAGGTCTGGATGGAGGACTTAGCTCTCTGTTTTCATCAGCAGGCTCTCTTCATTTTGGTGAGAATTTTCCGAAATTAGACAAGTGGCAGGCTGGACCCCAGGATCACCCCCTACCCCCACCCCCTGCCACCGTATAGCTTAAATGCTGACTAATCTAATCCCTGCTCTAACTAGTCAGGTTCTTGAGAACCTGGATCCCAAGGGCCAAGCCCCAAACAGAGAAAATCCTAATTAGGCATGCTACTTCCTCCCAACCTACAGGACAATGGCCATACAGTCTAATCCTGACCGGCCTAATACCTGCCCACAGACCGCAATGTCACGGCATGGGTGACAACCTGTTCCACACCACGCAAGGTCTTTCTTCTCTATGAATCAAAGGTGGTTGATTTGCTATTATTTACAATAGAAGATCCCAGGAGGACAACCTCACCACGACCCTCTGTGGGTGATAGGCCCACTCACCCTATCACCAGCATCCCAGGCCTGCCAATCCATGCCTCTATGGAAAGCCTAAGTATGTTTCATGGTAGCTACAAGTTATTGTTTGTTTGCTTTGGGTTTTGACATGCCACCTAGAAGCAAAAGCTCCCAGAGCCACCCAATATCCTTCTGCTGAGTCCTCCTGGTCCTGCTTGACCCCTGGGAGGATTCCCCCCTCTCTTATCAGAGTTTCTCCAGTGTCTGGAAGACCCTCTGGCTCCCCAACTGCCTTTCAGAATGTTCTGTGCACCAGCCTCTGGGCTTTACCCTGATGTAATGCTCAAGAAAGATCAGGTTATATGAATTATTCCCTCAAGATGTGGATAAGGGGGCTGGAGCCATAGCACAGCAGGTAGGGCATTTGCCTTGCACGTGGCTGACCCTGGTTCGATTCTCAGCATCCCATATGGTCCCCCGGGCACTGCCAGGAGTAATTCCTGAGTGCATGAGTGAGGAGCAACCCCTGTGCATCGCAGGCTGTGACACCCCCCCCTCCCCCCCGCGAATGTAGATGAGGAGAGCAGAGAGGAGTGAGGGAAAAGAAAAAGAATCCACTGGGAAGACAGCTAGGACAGAAGGTCAATGGAGACCAGAGAGGAAGGAGGCCGAGCTGGGCTGGGTGACATCCCTGGAGAACTTTGGAAGCAGGGTCCTGGGGAACAGGGAGGCACCAGGGGGACAAGGGAGAATGAGGGGGTCACACACTCACACACTCGAGTGAGATTTTAAGAGAGTGAACTTTCCCCCCTTGTTTGGGGGTGAGGAAAGGTGATATCAAGGATATTTTAGAAGCAGAGTAATGGGGGTGGGGAGGGGTGATTGTTTCGGAGTGAAAAGCTGGAATGAAGCAGAAGTGGGACAAGGAGCACAGACATGGACTTGGTGTTATTTCTTTTACTTATTTGGTTTTGGGGGTCACAACTAGCAGTTTTGGGAGCTACTCTGGCCTAGTGCTTCAGATATTCTAGAATTCCTCTTGGTGGTGCTTGAGAGACTAAGCAATGGTGGGGATCAAACCTGGTGCTCCAATGTGCAAAGCTTACGGAGCCATCCCCCCAACCTGAGACAGATATTTAGATATTTGGAGGGAGGGGTGTTGAGTTGTGCTGAGCAGTTTCCAGGGGGCTATTCCTGGCGCTGTGCTCAGAAGTCATTCCTGTCAGTGCTCAGGAGACCACAGATGGTATTGGAAAGCAAAGAGGACTTGGCTGCATGAAGGCAAGCACTTTAACCCCTGTGCTGTATATCTCTCCAGTCCAGAGAGACAAATGTTTTGTAGGAGTCGCCTTCACCTTGCTGCCTTCTTATTGGCCCCTGAATGCGGGGCTGCTCATTCACCTACTCAGCAGGGCTAGCTTTCCTAGACCTCTCCTCAACTTCTCTCCACATGCCACTGGGTTCTCAGTATTCAGCTTCCCCGCATCTATAACCCCCAGCCCCCTCAAACACAACGGAACACACAGGTCAGCAAATGTAGACATCTATGCAGTCTTCTTCCCTTCTGGAATCTTTTTTTTTCTTTTTGGGTCACACCTGGCATTGCACAGGGGTTACTCCTGGCTCATGCACTCAGGAATTACTCCTGGTGGTGCTCGGGGGAACATATGGAATGCCAGGGATTGAACTCGGGTCCACCTCATGCAAGGCAAACGCCCTACCCACTGTACTATCACTCTGGCCCTTCCCTTCTTGAGTCTTCACCTGGAACTGGGCACCCACCCCACAGGACAATTGCCTGTATGAGGTTCTGATTAAGACAGATCCCCCCCCAAACTGGGCCATGCGGGAGTTGACTGAGACATGTTTAAATCACATGCCACTTGCAGAAACTGGCCCCACAACCCCGCAAAGCTGGATGCAGTCAATGTTGCCTTGCACTGAGGGATCCTTTTGCTCCAAGAATTAGTTGGTTATCTGGAACACATGATGAGCTTCCTCTTTAATATAAGCCACTCTCAACAGAATTCACCCGTGGGATTGGCAGACACCAGGGAGGGAAGTGGCCAGGGTCTCAAGATATACTATATCTAGTCCCCAAACCAGGATCAAACTCATGGCTTTGAGATCAACCATGTCTGAATCTCATTAGTTTCTTGTTCAAGATTTCCCTAAAACAAGAGATTCGGGGATGGAGTGATAGCACAGTGGCTAGAACGTCTGCCTTACATGCAGCCAACCCAGGTTCAATTCCCAGAATCCCATATAATCCCCGAGCACTGCCAGGAGTAATTCCTGAGTGTATGAGCCAGGAATAATCCCTTTTCACAGCCAGGCATGACCCAAAAAGGCAAACACCATATCTGCTGTGCTATGGCTCCAACCCTGGCCAGCTGTAATGAACATGAATTGTCCAGTTCTGTAGTTTCCTAAAATTCTCCATCCTTACAGGTGAACTTCCCCCTTTGTTCCATACCCCATCTTTTCTAGCTGAAACTAGGCCATCAGTCAAGTTACTCTGGGGTGAGAATCTTAAAAGCATGGCTGCCCAAGGGACAAAATCCCACAGGCTAAGGCTAAAGGACCCCTGGATGGAGGACTGATAGAGATGACTCAGAACAGAAAGAGGAAATAGGAAAGGCGGCACTGAGAAATAGGAAAGGGAACAATGAGAAAGAACCTTCCAGAAGAAACAGTAAGTCAAGCCCCCTATATACAAAAAAAATTGTGGTGAACACTGGGAAATGTGGAGAGAGGGCAGGACTTAGGGTTCAGGCCATGCTGGGGGTACCATGGCAATGACTGGTGGAAGGCTGAGGGACACAGTCTGATGAGAAAGCTCACGTGTCTGCTAGGTGGAGAATATTTGGGAATGAAGTCATGGGACAGAGCAGACAGGAGGTTCTTGGTGTGAGGCAAGAAGTGGTGGGATTTGGCCTAGATATTTCAGGGGTGGTATTCAAACCAGGGATACACTTCAGTAGGAGTCAAGCACTTCATGGTGGATTAATGAATCAGCAAGATTCATAGGGTTCTGACATCATCTTCTTCATGTGGGGTTCCCCAGGAAGAGGCATGTTCACACTGGATATTTGTCATATCAGATAAGATCATTAGGATCTTTGAAGTCATTATCTTTTTTGGTTGGCTGGCCCCAGGTGGATTGTGACTCTAAATTCAAGGCTATGATCACATTCTTGCATTTATGTTGCCACTAGGGCCTCTCTTCATCAACAGGAGCTCAAAGATCTGAGGTCCAGGCCCAAGTTCCACCCAAGTTTAAGCTCAATCACTGCAACAACCTAAGTGTTGGCAGCATTTCCTGGAGTTACCCGCATGATTCTGGCTACAGAAAGCTCCAGCATCCAGAGTTGACCTGACCTGAGTGGGAGAGATCAATTCCCTTAGTGGTCTGCAAGGGATGATGAAGCCAGCTCCAGTATCCACAAGGGGAGGAGTCAGACCAGAGAGTTATGAGGTCATGTGACCTCCCAGCAAGGGTAAAGCCCCACTGGAAAAGGAAAGACCAGTCTGAGGAGAAGGACCCTGAGAACCCGCTAGCCACACAAGGCCTAGCCTGAACCCCTTCGTCAGGGCAACTTCACTCTGACCCTCTCATCTACACTTCTGGTTTCTCTTCCTGTGTCCTTCACCACTTATTCTCTAACATTTTGCTTGGGTATTGCCACCTCAATCTCTACACAGCCTCAGACCAATTCCGTGGGCCATTCTCTCTTCAATCTCTACTGCCTCTTAGGGGTAGCCAAAGAATCCCTGGGCTGAAAAGTCACCACAGCACTGATGTGTCTCCAGCACTGGACTAGAACCTCCAGGAGCCATCTCTTCATATCAACCTGGAGCAGTTCCCAGGGTGACGGGTACCATGAGCCTAGATTTCCATTCTAGCCCATCCTTGTTTTCACTTAGGCCTCACATCCACTTCACTTGCAGCACTGAGGGACTAAATGGCCTTAGAAATAGAGCCAGGCAATGACGAACCCTTGTCACCATCTCTGTGATAACCCCTTTCCCTTCACCCCACAAATCAGACCACTGTTGTCACTCCTCAGACCACTGCAATAAGATTCCTATTGGCAGGCCATAAAGATACTACAAGGCAACTTGCTTGTGGCAGACCCAGACTCCATCCCTGACAATCCTATATGAACCCAGGTTCAACCCCCAGCACCCTGGCACTCCCCAGCCCTTCCAGAGGTGATCTCTGAGCAAAGAGCCATGAGTAAGCCCTGAGCACCACGGAATGTGAGCCCTCAGCCAAATAAATCACTAAATAAGTCTCCCACTGACTTGCCTGACTTGTCCACACTCCCCACCTGCTTCCCCAGACTCCAGCGCCTTGAATCAACAAGGTGGGCTTTCAAAAGATGTCAGTCTGATCATATCTGTCCTTTCCTGGAATGCCAATGATATGGCACATGCCTCAATCTAGCATCCCCCAAAGGCCTCAAGGCCCTCCATGGTCTGAGTCTGTGCAGCTTCCTACTCATCGTCCCCAGTCACACCTCTCTAGAGGACCCTGGACTGACCACACTAGGTCTCCCTGCTGCTTGCTGGGCTTACCAAGCTTGAGCCAACAAGCAGGGCCTCTGTTCTAGCTGCTCCCTCTGCCTGGAGCTCTTCACCTCCTTGCTGCCCGGCCAGTTTCTGTACTAGCCTCATTTCTGCTCAGTTTTCCCCCATGCCAGGGGTCATCCTGACCCCTGAATTGCCTCTTCAGTGTTAACTGTTTAATCCTGCTGTGATTTTTTTCAACATGCTTTTACTACCTGCACAGTATGCTTATTTGTTTATTCATTTCTTTTTTTTTTCTTTTTGGGTCATACCCAGTGATGCACAGGGGTTACTCCTGGCTTTTCACCCAGGAATTATTCCTGGAAGTGCTCAGAGGATGATATGGAATGCTGGGGATCAAACCCGGGTCAGCCGTGTGCAAGGCAAATGCCCTACCCACTGTGCTATTGCTCTGGCCCCTCATTTATTTTTAAATCATTGATTTTTAACAGTAGAACCAATATTATTGTTTTATACTTGCCATGCGGCTACATCATGCCCACTGCTCATTTCTGACTTCTTCCATCATTATATCTTCAGATCCTCACCCCTACTCTGTCCCAGCAACTTTCAGTCACAGTTCTTATTGACCATGTGCCCGAGTGTGTTTCTACTGGGAATAGTCTTATCCCTTGCTTTACTTTCTTATACTCTACAATTGAATGGGATCATCTATTGTTTCTAATTCACATGTCATGAGATCCTCTAATTTCATCCAAGCTGCAGCAAACTGCATGATTTCATCTTAGTCATGGCTGAGTGGTATTCCATTGAGCCTGGACACCACTGTTTCTTTAGCCACTCATGCATTGTTGGGTACTTGACTGATTCCTAAATCTTCATTGTTGTAAATAGTGCTGCAATGAAAATAAGAGGTCACATGTCCAAAAGGACATAGGCTTATTCATTTATTATCTGCCACCTGACTGTGGATAAGGGCAGCAAGTTTGTCTCTTTCTCTCTGCCTCCTCTGTGCCTGACAGAGTAGGACCTGGGTGAACATTTGTCACCACTGCTGTTTCCAGGACCCTCTCCAGATCTTCAATATTCCTATAACAACATTGACTCTATGATGCCGGTGTTCCTAGGTTGAAATTGTAAAATCTCATACATCACAGCCTGACATGAGAAAGCTAAAAGGTGGTAGGCCTGGGAATGAAGACAGCTCCCTTTGAATCTAAAAGCTTCTCCCCTGCTTAAGAACTTGTCCCCAAACCCACATGCACCTCCAAAGTGGCCAGGATCTCTTTCAATTCCTGAATGGAAGAACTCCTGAATGGAAGAACTTCCTGAATGGAAGATACAGATGGGATGGAGAGATAGTACATTTGATAGAACACTTGCTTTCCCCAGACACTGTGAAGGGTTCCCTGAGCCTCACCAGGAGTCATTCCTGAGCACAGAATCAGGAGTAAGCTCTGAGCACTGGCCAGGTATAGTCCCCAAACAAACAAACAAAACACAGAGAGAGAGACACAGAGATTGAGCCCAGGTACAATCCTGAGACAACCTGATTTTAATTCTTATTCATTCCCACGCTGCTGCTGATCCTTCTGAGTCAACTTTCCTTATCAGAGAAATAGGAAAATAAATCCTAACTCCATTGAAGCCTGGTATGATATGAAGAATACTGGTGTTTATAAAGCTCTCAGAAAAGTGCCTATGGCATACTTAAGTGCCACAGAAGTGCCTCTTGAATAATCACTCGGGTAGGTGGCTGCCTTGTATGAACAAGAGCTAATGAATTTCTCTGCTTTTTAATCATCCACATTTCTCTGCCCCCACTGCTCCATAGAAGAAAATGGGTGGCAGGTCCTTATGAAACTCTTGCCTTAGAGGGGAGAAGGCTGCAAACACACTCCTGACTCATGATGAGTCAGACTCCACATGAATTAGACCCTCTCAAGCATGACTTTGAACAACATGTCAGATCAGGCCAAGTTATTGACATTGACACAGAACCATTGAACCTCCAAGTTGAAAAGAGTCTTCAGATCATTGGTCAGCATTCTTTTCCTGCACGCATGAAACTTAAAAAAATAAAAATAAAAAACACATTTTGGATCACAAAGAAAATCTCAAAAATATCCAAAAAAAATCAATATCATACATGCCACATTCTCCAAACAAAATGAAAGTCAATTAGAAATAGCCAAAATACCAAATTCCCTCACCCTTCATCAATGGGAATGTGAAACATACTTCTAAATAACTTATGTAATAAAGAATTCAAAGTAGAATTTAAAAACTATGAGGCCAGGATTTGTGGAGGGAGGAGTGCAAAGGCGGGTGGAAGAGTGGGGTGATAGATATCTTTTGTATACTGGTAAATGCATAAAATCTCGAATAGTGCCTAACACACAAATTGTTTGAACGGATCAATGAACAAGATAAATGGGAGCCACATACAGGTGGCGTGTAAGCTCATCTACCAGCCCTATTTCAGAGACTCATTATTAAATCTCAAAAGAGATCAACTAGCCACAACAATTACTCAGATACACCAGTCCCAGCTAAGGCCTCTGGGGTGATCTTGGGAGTGGAACGGGTCAAGTTTCTGCACCTCCAAAGTTCCAGCAACCCAGTCACACCTACAACCCAACAGCTGCTGCCACGCCTTGGACCAGACTCAATTGTCTCTCAGACTGTGTTCCCCAGAGATGCAAAACCTTCAAAAATATTCAGATGTACCAGGTTTGTTTGTTTGTTTTTAATTTTATTGAATCGTGAGATAGTCACAAGCTCTCATCTTTGGGTTACAATCACACAATGATCATACACCCGTCCCTCCACCAGTGCACATTCCCCACCACCTATATCCCCGGTATACTCTCCCTTTCCCACCCTCCCCCTGCCTCCATGTCATACAATATTCCCCATACTCCTTCTCTACTTTTGGGCATTATGGTCTGCAATATAGACACTGAGAGGTGCTGAAAGTAAAGGACCAAAAATGACAATCTCTCAGTGTCTGTACTGCACCAGGATTTTTTGGCTGAAAATTCCAGGCCTTCTAGGAGTTGGGATTGGCAACTTCCCCCAACCTCCCCATACTTCTGGAAGCCCTGGCAGCCACACCCACATCCCACCACTACTGCCATATGATGTCACTTGCCTTCTTAAATATTCTGAATTTTCTTTTTTGTTTTGTTTTGTTTAGTTTTGTTTGGGGACCACACCCAGTGATGCTCAGGGGTTACTTCTGGTTCTGTGCTCAGGAATTACTCCTAGCAGTGCTTGGAGGATCATATGAGATGCCCACGATAGAACCTGAGTTGATTGTGTGCAAAGCAAACATCCTGTTCATTGTATTATTGCTCCAACCCCTTAATATTTTCTGAAACACGTGGTTGTATTCACGGCCAAGCAACATCTCTGAAGTCTATAATACTAACATTCCAGATTTAGATGGGAATGCAACATAGAAGCCAACTAAGCGCAACTAATAAAATCATTAACACAGAAGGCTTAATAAGCAACAATAGCTTAGTAAATCATCAGACAAGGACTTTATGTCTCCGTGGTAAGATAAAATAATTTTCAGAAATTCTCTTTTATTGAATTATTTTTTTAAATCATCCCGTTAGTCATACAAGAAATATAAAATAAATTATTGTGGGCCTGCTACAGGGTCATACCTGAAGGGTGTTTGGGAAAATGGAGAAAATGGTGGAGGGAAGGTGGATGTGGTGGTGGGATTGATGTTGGAATATAGAATGCCTGTAACAAATAATCATGAACAACTTTGCAAACCACTGCTTTTAAATAAAGTGAAGGCAAAAAGATAAGTAGGAAGAAGCATACACAATTTTACTAAAAAAAGAAATAATAGGAAATTCGTGAGTTTAGCATTCAGCAACAAAGATCAACAGAATCCAAAGAAAGGAAGAAAAGGAATGTAGTAATAGAAGAGCTAGAATAATATAGAATATTTAAAAAAGAAAAGATAAGTAAAACCAATTTTTTATTACAACTAATAAAATCTGACATACGGATCAAATTTATAGGTAGAAGGATGAGACAAACATTAGGAATCTTAAGGGGAATAGAATAACAACTCGCATTAGTAACTTCAAAAGACAACTTACTGAAGAATTTCATACCAATAAATCTGAAAATTGTAGAGTATGAACAATTTCCTAGGAAAATAGAATTTAAGAACATGACATCAAGAAGAAAATAGAAACCTGAACAAAAGAAAACCACTAAAAGATTTTAAAGTTAAGTTTACTCACAAAAAAAACAATAGTTGACTGAGCTATTTTGTTTTGTTTTGATTTTGTGCCACATCTGGCAGTGCTCAGGGATTACTCCTGGCTCTTCACTCAGGAATTCCTCCTGGCCATGCTTGGGGGACCACATGTGATGCCAGAGATTGAGCCTGGGTTGGCCACATGCAAGGCAAGTACCCTATCCATTATACTATTTCTCTGCCTCTGGCCAGTTTTAAAATGAGTGCTATCAGATTTAGAGAGGCCAATTGGTGAGATCAAACCTCACCTATTCTCTTGTATTATGGAGAATAAAAAGAAAGAACACTTCAAACTCAAACCAAACACATTTAAAAATCTTGGCTACAAAACCAGACACATAGTACCAGAACAAAAAACTCCAAGTTAACCCCATTAACAGTGACGCAAAATCCTACACAAAATGCAAGCAAATCAAATAGAGCAATATACCAACCATTGTACATTGTGTCCCAGGTAGGTTTGTAGGTTTCCTTCTTTTTAAACAAATGTGTGTGCATATATATATATATATATATATATATATACATATATATGTATTTATGTATGTATGTATGTATATATATTCAGAAATCTATTTATTGAGTTCACTATAATCCAAAATTGAAGGAGACAGATAAGTCACTCTAAACACTCTAAAGAGATATATAATAAGTAATTTATAGTTTAGACAAAATCCTACCAAAGATAGCACAGCGGGTAGGGCGTTCGCCTTACAAGCGGCCAACATGGCCGACCCGAGTTCGATTCCTCCGCCCCTCTCGGAGAGCCCGGCAAGCTACCGAGAGTATTGGATATGCCAGACACAGTAACAACAAAGTCTCCAATGGAGACGTTACTGGGCCCGCTCGAGCAAATCGACGATCAACGGGAGGGCCTTTACCTTTACCTTACCTTACCTACCAAAGAAGTGCCAAAGAGAACATTTTCAACTTCTACAATTGATATCAACAACAATTTTTTAAAAAATTCTGTTTGTGGATGAAATATTAAAAAATATTATACTTAAAACCAGAAATTCAGTAAGAATTCTAACTACGTGGACGCCCAACTATGAGATGGTCCGATGTCAAGACCCTGAATGATCGGTTTGAGGCTCTGCATATTCCTAGAACAAATAAATGCCATTGGGCTACGCTAGCACGCAACAGGGATGAATGGAGACGTTACTGGCACCAGCTCGAGTAAATCGATGAATAACGGGGGATCAAATAATCAAGTGATCAAGTGACTTTACTAAATAAAGACAATAATCAAACAGAAAACTAAGAACACAAAAATAAAAAGTAAGACTTGGGGGACTGGAGTGGTAGTACAGCGGATAGGGCATTTGCTTTGCACGCAGGCAACCCAGGTTTGATTTCCCAGCATCCCATAAGATCCCCCGAGTACTGCCAGAAATAATTCCTGAGTGCAGAGCCAGAAGTAATCCCTGTGCATCGCCGGTGTGACCCAAAACAAACAAACAAACAAAAAGTACGACTTGGAAAGGAAAAGGACAGTCTTGCTAGTTTACTTTGTTTGCTTAGGGATCATGTCTGGAGGACTCGGGGAAATATATATGATGATAGGGATTGAACCCTTGAACCCAGGTTGATTGTGTGCAAAGCAACTGTCCTACTTGCTGTAATATAGCTCCAGCCTGACTTTCATTATTTGTAGAAAATGTGATTGTCAACACAGATAAGGTCAAAAGTATTTCTATTTTTGGCGGTGTAGTAATATGTACAAAATACTATAATTTTTGTTTAAATATGATAAACAACATTTTCTTTAAGCATAACTCAGCTGGTGGTACAATGAGGAAAGAACCAATTTCATAGGTTAGGATTGTTTTTAATTGGTTGTACTCAGGAGGTCATGTAGAGTCACAGATTGAACCCAAAGTTTCCCATATGTGAGACGTGTACTCTAGGTAACTTGAAGCATATCCCCAGTGTTGAAAATAACCAACTCTAAATGACTATACACAGGTACCAGTTCTATATGCAAAGCCAACTAATAACAATAAACAGTTATTATAAATACATGAAAAAAGAAAAGAATCAATATTTTATTTATGTGATTAAATTTCAATAATTTTCTCTTTTTTTTCAGCTCTTGAGTTTGGAAGATAATATTTCAGTTTCAAACATGTGGGAGTAATTTTGGTAATAGTTAAAAGTGTATCTCTAAATGAACTGCATTGGGGTCAGAGAATGTGCATTTGATAATGTAAATTCTGTTAAACATATTTGGATATGCTTCCTGTCTGATATATGGTCACTTTACATAAATTACACCCCTTCCGTTATAAGTGGTGTTTCAACATAAAATACTCAGCAATCGATAATGCAAAAGACAAAAATTCAGCAGGTATACAGATTTAAAGATCACAGTGAACAAACGATCTAATAAGCTGGAAAAGAATATAACACAGATTCACAAGAGCAGTGTTTCTCAACTGGGAGTTATATGGCCACCCAGAGACTCCCCCAGTATATGCTAATGGGCCACAGATAAGAATTGAGTAGATAGTGGGGTCTTGGCAAGAAACTAGTGAGGGAAATCAGTAGGAAAAGTGGCCCCACAGGAAGGAAGCAAGGTTGGAAGGAAACCACAGTTGGAAAAAGGTTGAAATAATTTGCCCTGAAATACTTGCCCATATTACAAGTAAATTCTATCAAACAATCAAAACAATGTCAGTATTCATCATAGAATACCATAATCAGAGTAAAAGCAAGCCAAAGACCAGGGGGAGATTCCTGTAATGCATATGACTGAGAAGCATAGTATTTATAATATATAAGAAATTCCTATAAACAAATAGATGGATAATCAGCAGGAAAAAAAATGTGCAAACTAGACTTCTAGTTCAAAGGCCCAAAGAACTCATTAGTAACTCAGAGAAAGAAAAGTAAAATTACCACATGGAAAACCATGAGAGTCGGTCCCTGTGACATCTTTTTTTTTTTACACAGATATACATTTCTGGTAATCCCAAGATACATATGGGAAGGCAATCTTATAGAAAGTTTAGGGAAAAAGTTATCTTTATGATTTTATGGGGAGAGATGATTTCTTAAAAAACATTAAGGTACACATCAAAAAGAAAGGGATGAAAAAAGGGGGGGATGGAGCGATAGTACAGTAGGTAGGGCATTTGTCTTGCACGTGGCTGACCCAGGTTTGATTCTCAACATCCCGTGTGGTCCGCCGAGCACCACCAGGAGTAATTCTTGAGTACATGAGCCAGAACTAACCCCTGTGCATCGCCAGATGTGACCCAAAAAAGAAAGAATACACATTCTTCTCCAGTGCGCACGGAACATTTTCCAAAATAGACCATGTACCAGGACACAAAACATACCTCAACAGAATCAGGAAGATAGAAATAGTATCAGCCATCTTTTCAGACCATGATGCACTGAGGATAGAAGTGAATCACACAAAGACATGGAGAACCAAATCAAACACCTGGAAATTAAACAACTCGATGCTGAACAACGAGTGGGTCAGGGACGAAGTCAAGGACGAAATCAAAAGATACCTGGAAACAAATGAGAATGAAGACACAAACTACCAGAACTTATGGGATGCAGCGAAAGCTGTATTAAGGGGAAAATTTATAGCTCTGCAAGCATATCTTAGGTCGGTAGAAACGATGCATATAAACAACTTGACCTCACAGCTCAAGACCTTAGAAAAGGATCAACAGAAAGAGCCTAAATCAGGCAGAAGGAAAGAGATCATAAAACTTAGAGCAGAAATCAACGACATGGAAAACAAAGAAACAATCCGAAAGATCAATGAAACCAAGAGCTGGTTCTTCGTGGCTAGTCTTTTAAAGGAAATTTTATCCAATTCTAAATCTGCTAAGGTTCAGAGATGAAGGAATGGCAAGCTTATAGACCTTATAACAATAATGATTTGAAAAATACATAGACCTGAGGGTAGTTGTGTTTTTAAAGCTTACCTACTTAAAGTAATTGAAACTGAAATATCAAATTGCCTGTCACTTCTCGGAAAAATCATACCTTTGGTTTAGAAATATAATTTCACTAACAGATTGTTCATCATTATTGCTCTCACACATTTGAAATCCAACAAAGTTGCATTGAAAAAAGATTGTGACACTTTATTTTCTTAAGAGCTGGTGATTTATGAGGCCCACTTAGTAAGCATATGATATATTTTATAGGGAACAGAGATTTTGTTGTGATATTTTCTTTTCACATACTCTTGGTGTGTGATAGATTGGTAGTTATTTTATGAGCAATTATAGCTTTAATGGAAGGGCAAATAAAATGTCAGTTAATAGCTTCTGCTCCTGGTAAGAAAGAAGAGAGGGGGAAAAAATTGAAAAAAAAAAAGAATTTTCAGAAAGGACAAGAGCAAATGCAACAATCGTTCACAAATAGTGTGGATATTAGGGTGCCAAACCACCAGCCTTGGGCTCCCCAGCCAAGAACCACGGTGTGGGCTTAGGGATCCCAAATCTGTTCATGCAAGGGTGAGGTAGACAGAGCCTGCAGTCAGAGAACCTCATCTTGACTTGCTGACCCTCCAGAGGGGTGTAGAGCAGAAGGTATTCCAATTGGATACACTCACTGCTTCCTTCTTGCCTCATACTAACAAACATGAATCCTTGTAGATTCTTACTCCATAGCTTTTGACCATTCTATGGCATCCTAAATAGAAAATAAAGAAACTCTAAAACATCCCTCAACTCTTGGTTTTCCCTCTTACATTCCTGATGTTTGCAGCTTCTTGCATTCATTCATGAGCCGAAGTCTGTATTTAATTTAAGACAATTGCCCGTCCAGGCCCAAACTACTTTGGCCCGGTCACGATCCTTTCATACTACTGGTTTAAGATCACAAGTCCTGGGATCTCCTTCCAAAAATCAGAAGCTGCCAGATCCCTGAGATTCCCACAGCTGACTCGCTTGATGGAAAGGCCTTTGACCTTTCCACCTGATCTGAGATTGACATTGTGCCCCCAACTCTCTGAGGGAGAATGAGGATACCCTGGAAAGAGGGGGTGGTGTGAGAATCAGGGCCTTCATGTCTGACTCAGCAACCCCCTGGCCATTTATATGGCTTTGGAAACATTCTTGAACTTCCTATCCTGGTCCATAAAGCAATTTCAGATGTATTACCCCATCAATGTCTCACAGAAACTCTCTCAATAGTCACAAAGACTATTCCTGAAGTCTTGGTTTAAATTCTGCCATGGAAAACACACAAATAAAAATTTTAAATGAAACCCTGGGGTTGCTGTCCAGCTCACTAAGAATAAGCCCAAAGTCCTTCCTTGGCCAACAAGGCCCCACATAACCCTGTCCCCAGCCACCTTCAGAATCTATCCACTCCCACTCTCCTTTTGGCTCCTTCTCTGTTGCCATACTGGACTCCTGCCACACCTCTAGTGCACTGAGAACACTCTTGCCCCAGGGCCTTTGCACTTACTGCTTTTCCTGTCTGCATGCTCTTTCTCCAGATAGGCATACTGTTGGCTTTCTTACCTCAGGTCAGCTTCTACTCAAATGTTACTGGTCAGCCATCCTACTATTCTATCCTCTTGCTGTGTTTAATTTTTTCCAGTAGCACTCTTCATACTCAGATGCATTATGCATTTTGTTTGTTTCTTTCAAACACTGCCCTACTACACCCAGACCATGGCCTGCTGGAGAATCCATCAGTGGTTCTTTGGAAGGAATTTCATTGCTCGATGCTATAATCCCAAAGTTTTGTGGAACAGTGCCCAGCACAGAGTGAACTTTCAAGAAAAATCCAGATTTGAGGGAATAATGCAAGAGAATTGGAGGCAGAGGTATTAACTTGCCCCAAAATAGGAAGCGAATCATCCACAGCAACAGTCACAGGTCTCGCTCTAGTCAGTCAGAAACCCAGGGTCCCACTCCCCAGTACTGCCCAGCGCAGTCAGGGATGGCGGTACTTAGCCACTCTGGATTGTGAGTTGGTTCTAACACTATCACTTTATAAACTGTCAAAGCTCTACTGTTTACACAGTTCATTTGGGTATAGGGTTTGCTTGGTTTTCCATGCGCCCCACAAACATCAATCCCAACAGATCAGAGATGCCAAATACTTTCCCCAAACTCACCCAGTTAGGAAGGGACATAAGCATGTATTGGGATCCAATGCAGAGCCCTGAGCTCCCCCCTGCCTTTGTTGTCCCCAACCTTCCCCACCCGCCCCCAAGATGATGTTCCATCGACTTGCAGAACACCAGCTTGATTGTCCACATGCCAGTTATCTTCAGAACTTTTCTTTGAAACATTTTGCAATATGTGCAACCTTCTCAGACTCTACTAGTCTCCTTTCCTTCTGAATGGTGGCATACAGAGAATTTACTTCAGGACCCAGAGTGATGGTATGGTGGGCAGGGTTCTTGCCTTGCACATGGCCAACCCGGTTTGATTTCCCAGTATCCCATATGGTCCCTTGAGTACTGCCAGAACTGATTCCTGAGTGCAGAGCTAAGAGTAACCCCTGAAAATTATTGGGTGTTGCTCAAAAGCAGAGATAGACAGGCAGAGAGGAGAGAGAGAGAAAGAGAGAGAGAGAATTTACTCCATATTATTTGGTATTGGAACTCTGTCTTGTGCTTTTGTCCACTTCCAGATTTGAAACATCATCTCAATGTCAGATGTGTAGCTTCGGTCCTGACTTCTCTTCTGAGCTGCCCATCCAGCTGCCTTGCATGACTCTGCATATAGCTAAATTATAACACTCTTGATGCAGTATGTTCAAAAGTGACTGACCTCTACTCTTCCTCATTTACACTACTGCCCCTCCCAAGTTGTCCAAACAGGACACCTACCTAAGGTTCATTTAATTAGGGGGAGGGGAGAGAGAATGGTTTGAGTCAGATCCAGAAATGCTCAGAGGCTACTCCCGGCCCTGTGCTCAGTGATCACTCCTGGTGGTGCTTAGGGAACCATGCCTGGAGCCAGGAATGAAAGCAGGCCACATCTCAAACAAACAAATGTCTTACCCCCTGTACCATCTCTCCAGTTCTGCCTACTATTCTTGTTTCTTGGCTCAACTTACCCCAATGAGCTCTTGCTGTCAACGCTTGACAATTGAATTTATGGCTGTGTCACTGTTCTAGGAAACAATGTTGTCACTAAATGTTCCTACATAGGTCCTCCACCCCTCTCCACATATTGCCTTAAAATGCAAATATTATCCTGTGTTCCCTGCTTTAAAACGCTTTCAGGAAAACCCTCCTTCAGTCCTCCAAAAGAGTTTGGTTTCAAGTTGTTTTAGTTTTGGGGTCAAACTCCTGTGCTCTGTGAGATGACAAATATTCCTTGAAGATAGAAAGCTTTCATGAGAGCCCAAAATGTCAGGCCAATCAGACAGTTGTGGATAATTCTGGTTTCACCTGCAGGAAAAAGTACTCAGAGATGCTCTAGGCACTGGAAGTTCTCGATGAGAAGAAATCCTGCTCCATTAGTGACAGTGGGCAGAGAAGAGAGAGAACACTTAAATCTTCTGTAAATCATTTACCTGGCAATTGCAATAAGTTGTACACCCCTTAGGCCCAAAGACAGTGGATTTGATTGTGTCTTTCCTGTAGGTAATGCAGTTCCATGAGGGCCTGGATTGAAGGCCTCAAAGAGAAAAGGCCAGGGTTTAACAGGAGTTAGAAATCTCATGCTAAGTTCTTTTCGCGTTTGTCTTCTAGAACCAAAGAAGAAATTCCTCTGGCTAACATATGTGTCAGATGCCCAAAGGTCTATGAACTCATCAAAGGATGGCTTTATTGATTCTGGCCTATGAGTAAGTACAGGACTCATACCAGAAGCAAATGCATCATTTGTAAACCAATTGGAAAGTGGGATTTTTAGATGGGGGGGGTGAGGGTAGCAAATTGTAACCAAGAAGAGGGACAAAATAAGGAAGTTGATAGTTACATTCTTATCAATTCTGTTGAGAGAAAAATATGAACCGAGGCCCAGAGAACAAAATGTCTCACCGATGCAAGGCACTTGAATAGTGTTCAATTCCCCAAGACCATATTCTTCCTTAAAAAACAGGCTCTCAGGGGCCGGAGTGATAGTACAACGGGTAGGGCGTTTGTCTTGCATGCAACTGACCTGGGTTCAAATCCCAGCATCCCACATGGCCCCCTGAGCACCGCCAGGAGTAATTCCTGAGTGCGTGAGTCAGGAGTAACCCCTGAGCATCTCTGGGTGTGACCCAAAAAGCAAAAAAAGAAAAAAAAAGACAGGCACTCATTTGAAATGGGGAATTCGGGTCAAGCCTTTACATGCTCTGAAAAATGATAAGCTGCTCCTTCTGGCCAGTTGGTGACTTAAGAAAAAAAGTGTCCCCCCCCACCCCCATCTTCATCATCCCCCAGACAAGACACACGAGAGAATGCAGCCGAACTCGTTTGGGCTCCACCAAGTGATTTCTAACCCTCCAAGGTCTTCCTCTGGCTATTTCTGGAACTCAGTCTAAAAATGCACATCTGACCAAAATTAAACTGGGGAAACAAGTTCCTGAGCTGGAGAGACTTTTCAGGGGTGAGATTGTCCAAATGCCTGTCCCAAGCCTGCCTGTATCAGCCTAAGATAAGCCTCAAGATAAGGGCCAGAGAGCAGCTGCTGAATAGTTCTTCTCTTACATTCAATGAAAATGGGTCATCTTAGTTTTGCAATCCAAAGCGAAGGCTTTGCCATCATTCAGTATGTCTGTCCCCTTGTTCTGCCTCTCTGTCTACCACAGATGAGTGAGACCAACCAGTGTGTACCAAGCAATGAGGGGAGGTGGGGAAGGCAGAGACAGACTGGAGGTAATAGAAGGACTATTGGAAGTGTTGGGCACTTTGGTGGTGGTGAAGGGAAGGTATGGTAGCTTTGCACAGCAAAACAATAAAAATTGACCTTATTGCAACTTGATGCCTAAATTAGTTTTGCAAAATATAATGGGAGTCTTAATGACTTACAGTCAGGCCTTGCACTCGAAGTTAAAGGTGCAAAGTCAAATAGCAAGAACTTCAAAATATTTTATCTTGAAAGACAGGAAATTCCTTAAATGTTATGCAAAACTGCCTCGTCTCCCCCCCACCCGCACTGTCTCTACTACCAAGAGGAATAGACAAAATGTTTAGGGTTATAGTGGCTCTCCAAATTATATATTCAAGTCTTAACACCAAGGGCTGGAGAGAAAGTACAGGAAGTTAGGTGCTTGTTCTGATGCAACTGACCCCAGTTCAATCCCCAACACAGCATATGAGCACTTCCAGGAGTTATCCCTGAGCACAGAGCCAGGAATAAACTGTGTTAACTACAGGTGTATAAAAAATACCAAAAAATTGTTGTTGCTGTTGCTGCTGTTCTTGTTTGGGGGTTGTTTGGTTTGGGGTCACACCTGGTGGTGTTCAGGGCTAGTCCCTGGCTCTGGGCTCAGAAATCAGTCCTGGTGGAGATCAGGGGACATATGTGGTGTCCGGGATGAAACCCAAGTTGGCCATATGCAGGGCTAGTGCCCTCCCTACTGTACTATCTCTCCAGCCCTGGGGCTTTATTTAGAAAGATTTTGCATAAAACATAATTTATTCAGGGAGCCCACATTTAATGACAAGTAGCTTGAGAAGAGACAAGAAAGGAAAAGTCACAGACGACAGGTGAGAAAAAGCCATGTGATGGCAGAGACAGATGGGAATGATAGTCTAAACTCAAAAAATGTCTGGAGCCCCTAGAAGCTGGAAATGGCCAAGGATTCTTCCTTCGAGTCTCCACATAGAGTGCAACCCTGCCAAAACTTTATTTTGGACTTTTGGCCTCCACAATCATGAGAAGAAATGTCTATTGTTTTAAGTCTCTCAGTTAGAGGAAGTTTGTTATAACAGAAACTAGGATATAAATACCAAGGCCCAGCAGCTAAGTTTACCTGGGGAGTTTGCTGGTCTCTCTGTGGAGAGGTCATTAGGCCTAAATTTTCTGGGATCAGGAGCATGCTGAATTCAGAGTGGGAGCTATATGCCAGGCAAAGGAACTTGCATGCCCAACCAAGGCCACAAGGCACAAAGGGGCAAGATGTACTCAGAGAATTGCAAGAAGTTTGGAAACATTTGGTTCAGAGAGGTCATATGGGAGAGCGAGAGATGAAGTCGGAGGGGTGGGGGTCAAGTAGGGTCTATGGGTCCAGCCAAGGAGCTTGAAAAGAATCCCAAACTTTCCAGAGAACTTTGGAGGATTGTGAGCAAAGTGTTATGATCACAAAGTGTCGTGATCAGACCTGGCTGAGAGACCTGCAGGCGGATGACCGGGCAAGATAGGGTGAGGGCACGTAATGAGGGAGGAAGTGGAAGGAATCAACACAGGGAATGTTTAGGAAGTAAACACCAACAGACATGGCATTCCTTAGATGTGGCGTTGAGGGGTGGGGGTAACAGAGAATATTACCTAAGCATCTGGTTTAGACAACTGAGTATTTTCTAGCTGGTACCAATTCACATAAGTCAAACACATGCCATTACTCTGGGTTTACTCTTTTTTTAACCTCTTGGTTAAAATTGCTATTAGATAGTTGCTATTAGATCATCGTCAGTGTTTTCCGGTTTCTTAGTCTCAAAATCCTTTAAGAATTTCCTTCTGCAGCTGGAATAGAGAAGGGATCACTAAGAAAATGATGGTTGGAGGAATAGGTCAGGATGGGAGATGTGTGCTGAAAGTAGATAATGGTCCAAACATAATAACCTTGCAGTATCTGTATTGCAAACCATAATGCCCCAAAGTAGAGAGAGAGTATTGGGAATATTGTCTGCCATGGAGGCAGGGAGAGGGTGGGAAAGAGGGGGGTATACTGGGGAGATTGGTGGTGGGGAATATGCATTGTGTGATTGTAACCCAAACATGAAAGCTTGTAACTATCTCATGGTGATTCAATAAAATTTAAAAAAAAAGAATGTTCTTCTATAAAGCAGGCAGGGTTCCCATTTGGGGAAATTTTGGCAGGTGACTCAGGAGAAAGCTAAATCCCCACAACAGCATGTGCCAGCATTTCTAATCAGCGTTGTGACAACACAGAAATTAAATAGCCCAAGGGTGGTCAGCGCAAAGATGGAAGGTTTCTGGAGCATCCTGGAAGCAAGATGGAAGATGACACATGGAAGGCTCTGGGGAGTTGGGAACTCCTGGCTTGTTTACAGTCTGTTGTTACCAAGTCCCCATGGTGTGACTCACACTGGCAGCCCCACCACCTTCCAGATTTTAAGTCGCCAGACTCGCCTGCTGCATCCAAAACTCATAAAACTCAGACTGACTCCTTCTTCCACCATCTCCCAGCCATGATGAAGGATAAAAAAAATGCCTTTGGGGTAGGGTGGGAGGCTTTCCAGACTCAGGGCTTTCCCTAGTGGGTCAGCTGGCCCAATGGCACTCATTGCATTTTCTTAAGGACCCATCTAAGGTTCCTCTTCTGTTTGCCAGCTCGCTCCACTCAGGGAAAGGAGAAGAAGGGAGAGAGGTGAAATTCAGAAGAAGCAAAATTCAATCTCGGGAGCTGGCCCTGGGCCGAATTACTTTGAGCAAGTTCCTTGCTTTGCAGAGGTCTGCCAAGTTCTTGTCCATTCTTTCCACATTCCCACGTGTTCACTATGTGCCACTCTACCAGAATGCTTGGCGGTGATTGTTCACTTGAAAAAGGCTCTGAGGACACCAATTCACTTTAGACAGATGCACACAAATCCCTTATCTCTGCACACCTCTCTAGGTCTCTGTAATCTAAAGGAAGGTCAAGAAGGAACCTCAGTGAAGGATTCACCCCACTTATTGACATACAAATATGGAGTAATCAATAACAAACATGGCAAAAATACACAGCAGGCCCAAGAAATATCATGAAACTCCTAGGTATTAGCAACTCATCTTCTTTGTTTGATGTGTGGGTGGGTCTCCAGAGAACTAAGAAGATCCCTGAGTACTACATTTATAGGATGAAGCCAACGAAACACAAAGACGTAAGTTATAATACAGTGTTTATTATCCATGACTATATGACTATGGTAGCTGTCATTGCTCTTTCTCTTGCCCTTCTTTCTTTTATTTTACTCTTCCTTCTTCTTCCACCTACCTTCCCTTCCACTTCTTTTATGTAATGAGGTTAATTTATTTGAACTTTGACTGAAACTTTGTATTTGATGAAGGGATATTGGTACTTTACTGATGGGTGCCGTGTGGTGACACATTTGGAAAAGAAATTTAATTAAAACTGCCCCTTAAAGACATATGGTCTTATAAACCAACTCTACCTCAGCATAACTTTTTAAATAAAAAAATCGTATTTTTGCATTTCCAAAGGGCCCAATTTAGGATCACAGCATGAAATAAGAGCCACACTCCTCAACTATATTTGACTGTAAAATCACAAAATGCATAACAAATCCAAGGAGCCCTATTAGAGTAGTTTAGGGGCTAATATCACATTTCCATGATCCATCAAACGTTATGAAGGCACACCCTTGGTACTCCAGGGAGATAAAATAACTACCGATAGACAGTTCATGATCAAATGAAAAATGGTACTAAAATCCAGAATACCATACACAAGTATTTATCAAGCGTTCTGCTGTGAATGAATCATGTTTTCCATAGGCCAATACTGTTTGTGTGTACATGCTGAATAGCGGGAAAAATGTGCATCTCAACAAGAAAACCTTTCCCTTTCTCGGAAGTTAGAGTGACCCTACTTGCCCTCTAAATTGTTTCCAGAAGTTTAAGTTATCAAAGGAATTTTCATACTTTTTTGGTTGATCACTTACCAACTGGGACCCATTTCCTCTTGGAGCTGAAACCATAGATCACGAATTGTCCCATTGAGTCCCCTGCCAAAACCTGGCCTCCAGTCAACACATGAAATATCTTCATTGGAGGGACTCTTGTGATCTATTCAATGCCCCAGAATCATTTTTCCATGATCATGATGAGGGTGAAAGATGTTATTCACTCCAAGATTCGATACAAGTAACCCACCCATTCCCAAGAAGTGATCGATGACTCCCTGGCCAGCACTGGACCTCAGTATCTAAGACAATGACCTATCAATGCTCCCTAAACATCTGCTCTCCCCATCACACTTGCCAGAGAACAAAGGTCTCCTGCTCTCCCCAAGGGGCATCCAAGTCAATGAGAAAATTCTAGGATAGGAATTAAGTGACCTGCCCCCACCTTTATTCACAGTGAAACGATTGAGCAGAGCCAAGAGAGACGATTACAATCAGGTTGTTTCTATGGACTGCTCACATATCAAGGGCTCTATCTATGTCATTGTTTGGCCAAGTGCGAAAGCACATGCAATTAGGAGCACAGTAAATAATGAAGACCCTGAAGTTCCAGAAAATTCTTATGGATAGCACCCACATTTCTCTCCTGAAGTAATAGGGACTAAAAAAACTATAACACATTCATAAGTTGTATCATACCATGTAACCCCAAACTCTGGAAAAAGATATGCGTGCTGATTATAGGTGATATACCCAAAAGAGGAAATATTATACAGTTATTAAAATAATGATCACAAATGTAGTAGATAAGATTATGAATTTCTCATGTTCTAAGATAAAACAAAACAAATAGTGATAGAAAAGTAGTGTAATTTTTTAATCATAAGAAAATACACATTAAAAAGGGGTTTATGCTAGACTTTATGAGAGATGAAATAATGAAGGGTTTATTTTTAATAATTCACTTTGCTTTTTAGATTTTCAACACTCAGCGCCTATTACTTTTGCGTGTTATCAAATACTGTAACACTGTAGCACTGTCCCCTTGTTGTTCATCGATTTGCTCGAGCAGGCACCAGTAACGTCTGGTAATGAAGACATAGAGGAAGAATTTATTGAGCCAAAGGGTGTTAAGGCTATCTCAGAGTTATTCTAATTGCTGTTCCCCATCATGAAACTCTAAAAACCGGTGATAGAAAGGGTCCAGACTGGCCCCAGCTCCACCCAGGACTCCAGAGTCCAAACTCTCTGGTTGTGAGCAAACTCCTTCATGACTCACTATTGACCCCTGAGCTGGTCATTTCCCTTAAAATAATCCAGCTGGCAAGGATCAGACGATGGTGCTGGGAAGATTAATTCATTCATGTTTATAGACAAGCACTCTGAGGTTCTTGGATAGGAGTCACTTCATACTAAGGAGTGCGAGTATTTGGCTGAGTACATTTCCAGGACAAACTTCCTGCCACAAATTTTCTAAACTCAATACAGATGCCCAAATGCAAAATAAAATTTATGCAAGTTGGCTGATAAACTGTGTGCCATTATAATAAAAATGAGTTGAATGTCAGATGTCTATAGGCAACTGAATATCACCACAGCTGGTCTTCTAAGGGAATCATGAGTCTAGATTCAATGGGTCTAAAGCTGAGAAAACTCTGGGCAACTAATAAACAGGATGATTTTGCCATAAGTGGGCATTCACCTTTCCAAGGTCGTGTTTTGTTCCACTTCAGGGATATAAAAAGTTGAAAGGTGCCAGGGAAATTAGTACAGACCCTTGGACCCTAGCACTGTAGCACTGTAGCACTGCCATTCAGTTGTTCATCAATTTGCTCAAGCAGGCACCAGTAACCTCTTCATTCGTCCCTGTCGCATGCTAGTGTAGCCAAATGGGTCTGCTAGTACCAGGAACATGAAGTGAGACTTGTCATTACTGGTTTTGGCATATAGAATAAGCCACAGGAAGTTTGCCAGGCTCTGCCGTGTAGGCAGGATACTCTCAGTAGCTTGCTGGACTCTCCGAGAGGGACGGAAGAATCAAACCTGGGTGGGCCACATGCAAGGCAAACACCCTAGCCTCTGTGCTAATGCTCCAGCCCTAGACCAACCCAAAATACAATTCTGATACAGAGAAGCATCATCAGAATTATAGGAAGGAATGAGCATTGTTTAAGAAAAGAAAGAGCAATATTTCACTAGACAAAGAACTGACATTGAATAATCCATGAATGAGGAATGGCTTAGTGGACAAGCTACTCCTTTACAAAGGCCATAAGTTAGGTTAGGGTGGTCTGCAGTCAACTTCTGAGAGTGGGTATCTCCAGAATGCATAGTATATTGAGAGGCCTTGGCAACTCCTCAAGGCCTGCAATACTGTTCTTCCCTCTTCCTCACATAAAGCAAGCCAGAGTTCATTTGTCAGAGAGAACAAAATATCCCAAACTCACCCAGAAGTTAGGCAGTGGCTTATCTTCAAATACTTCATGAATTTCAAAAGAAAAATCCAAGATAATAAAAAGAGTAAAGACCCCCAAGGTAGTTGGTTTGAGACATCTTCATTTAACCATTCCATTTGATTTATGATTGCAGGTATAGGCTATCAGGTAAATAAGAATGAACTCCCTCCCTGCATCAGTTTACATCAATTCTCTAAATAGGAAGACAGTGTAAGAACTGTAAGTCAATTAGCACTCTCCACCAGCAGTGCCTATGAAGGGAACCACTTTCTTCTGCCTCTGAGGATTCTAGTGCAGAGTGCACCCTGCACTCTAGAGAGAATCTGCTTTGGACATCATTATTCTAAGTAGTCCAGGGATATCCAATACAACAGTGGACTGAATCTTAGATGTTAAAAACAGCATAAGAACATAGATCTCTGTGTTCTTGAACCACCTTAGAATAAATTAATCCCATTCAAAAGGTGTGGTAGAGGGAAGAGAAGGTTGGAATCTTCTTCACTATGGATGTTATCTTCTGTAGCAGCTAGAAAACTTTCACTTAGGGCTAAGTGAATATGAACTTATTTCATCACAGATATTGGCACCCTCTATCACAATACAAATTCTTTTTTTTTTTTTTTTTTTTTTGCTTTTTGAGTCACACCCAGCGATGTACAGGGATCATTCCTGGCTCTGCACTCAGGAATTACTCCTGGCGATGCTCGGAGACCATGTGGGATGCTGGGAATCGAACCCTAGTCAGCCACGTGCAAGGCAAACGTACTACCTGCTGTGCAATCACTCCAGCCTCACAATAAAAATTCTTAATAATAGCATATAAGGGCTGGAGCGATAGCACAGCGGTAGGACGTTTGCCTTACAAGCAGCCATCATGGCCGACCCAAGTTCGATTCCTCCACCCCTCTTGGAGAGCCGGGCAAGCTACCGAGAGTATCTCGCCCGCACGGCAGAGCCTGGCAAGCTACCCGTGATGTATTCGATATGCCAAACACAGTAACAACAAGTCTCATGATGGAGGCGTTACTGGGCTCGCTCGAGCAAATCGATGAACAACGGGAGGACCATGACCATGAGCATATAAGGAGTCACAGAATCTGACCCTGTATGACATTTTGTTCCATTTACTCATAAGTCACCAACCATGCTGGTCTCCCATAAACCTCCTAAATTCATTCTCCTTTGAGATCTTCTTGCTTTTTTGTTTTCTACCTGACATTTCTGATCCTAATTATTCACTTATCTGGTTGTTTATTTTCACTGAAATTTTATATAACAAAAAAGAAACCAAAAATATATCGTTGAAATTTTAATTGAATTCTTGTAATATTTTTGATAAAATAGACATTTTGACTATGCTTATTCTCCCATCCATGAACATAGAATATCTCCCCAATTCTACATGTATACTTCTATGTCTTTTAACAGTATATTCATTTTTAGATACAGTTCCTTTATATCCTTTACTAAGTTTATTCCTAAGTATTCAATTCTTGTGAACCCAGTACAAATGGGACTGTTTCCTTTTAAAAATGTAAAGGACTCATGTTATATCCCTTCCTTTTAAGGAATTTTATCATGAGAGTCTGCTAAGTTTTATAAAGTTGAGATGATACATTATAAATTTAAATTTGGGGACACTGGAAAATTCCTTCACTCTGGGCTACATTCTTCTAATTCATGTTAGAGATGACTTTATTTTTATGCCTATCAATACACTGAATATATAAATATATGAATCCATTTGATATTAAATATATGAATCCATTTGCATTATATTTTAATATTTTCGTAATTTTGCATGACAGAGTCTGGCAAACTTCCCGTGTCATACTCAATATGCCAAATACCAGTAACAATAATGGGTCTCATTCTCCTAACTCTGAAACAGCATTGAAATGGCTCTTTTAAAATCTCAGGGCTAGGAAGAAGGAGACATTATTGGTGCCTGCTCGAGGCAATCAATGAACAACAGGATGATGGTGATTGTGATTTTTATAATTATCTTGAGATATGAGATTTTATAATTTTTTAATGTTTCTTTATTCGATGCTATTATCAAGGACATGATAGAACTATCAAGCCAATAGAACTACTGCGGCAAAATGGGAAGATGCCATTGTTGCCAACATTGACAAGGAATATGATCGACTGGTTCAGCATCTCCATGATTGTGTGAGGAATGCCGAGAGAGAGATAGCCACAAAAAAAACGCCTGTCTTCAAAAACTCTTGAGCTCACTCGCCAACGTGGCTTGGTGCAAACCTCGGGCAACCACAAGCGAACGTCCAAGCTAGCAAAGCAGTGCAGAGAAGCGATCAAGGAAGACCTCAAAGAGAGAAGAGCAGCAGTGCTGGCAGATGTGGCAGAAGCTGGGAAAAGCATTTGCAATGCCCGCCTGTCCTTCGCCAACTACAAGACCAAGATGACTGCCCTCTGAAGTCTTGATGTATCTATCACATCTTCCAGAAGGCAATGGAGAAGATTTTCCATGACTTCTACTCGGATCTCTTCGATAGCCATGTCCACCTGCCCACATACCAAATTCCACAGGATGGATATGTCATTTCCAAAATTCTCCCTTCTGAAAGCTGACAAGCCATTTCATTGATAGAGAAGCGAACAGCACCTGGCCCAGACAAGGTCAGATCTGAACACCTGAAAAATCTCCTGTCAGTACTCATCAATACACTGGCTCGGCTCTTCACATGCTACCTGTCTGAATGCAAGGTTCCATCCCAGTGGAAAACCAGCAGGACTGTACTACTGTACAAGAAGGGAAACATCCACGACAATGCTATCACCCGATCTGCCTATTGTCTGTCAACGACAAGCTGTTCACTCAAGTCATCCTGAATAGGATTGGCAGAACACTAGATAAAGGACAACCATGTAAGCAAGCCGGATTTCAAAAAGGATTCAGCACCATCAACCATATCCACACAATAACAAAGCTCACCGAGGTTTCTCAGGAGTTCAAGAGGCAGCTCTGTCTAATGTTCATTGATTTAAATAAGGCCTTTGATTCTGTTGAGATGAAGCAGTCATTGAAGCCCTAGCCAAACAGGGCATTCAAACTCAATACATCAGGATCCTCCATGAGCTGTATTATGGATTCACTACCAGGATCTCATCATTCTACAAAGAAGTGATCATCCATGTCAAGAGAGGGGTTCAGCAGGGTGATACCATTTCACCAAAACTCTTCAGTGCCACCCTCGAGAACGTCATGAGATGACTGGAATGGGAAGGAATGGGAGTGAAGATAGACAGTCGGCAACTACACCACCTCCACTTTGCTGATGACACCATTCTAACAACACCAAACATTTAGCCAAGCAGCACAAATGCTGGCTGACATCGACCATGAGTGTGAAAAGGTCGGACTACAGCTGAATCTCACAAAGACAATGTTTATGAAAAACAGTCTCATTCCTGTCACTCCATTTGCTTTCAAAGAAATGAACATCTCCTAATGCAACAGTTATGTGTACCTAGGTCAAGAATTCAACATGACAAAGACCTGGCACCTGAGTTGAGCAAGAAGAAGAGAGTGGCTTGGAAAGCCTTCAAGAGCATTGAAGAAATAGCTAAGAGGACGAAGAACCTCCAGCTCCAGGCACATCTCTTCGATTCCACTACATCTCTTCGATTCCACTGTTCTTCCTGCATTAACATACGCCTCAGAGTCCTGGGCCCTACAAAAACAGGATGAGAACACTATTCGGGTCTCCCAAAGAGGAATCGAAAGAGCTATACTTGGAGTATCATGCTTCACTCAAATGAGAGAAAGAATCCAGAGTTCTGACCTTCGTCAACGGTCAAGAATCAGGGACGCTGTCTCATTTGCCAAGGCGTCGAAAATAAGATGGGCTGGACACATAATGAGATTTGGAGACAACTGCAGGACAAGAGCCATTACTGACTGGATTCCATGGGACATCAAAAGATCGCGTGGCCGCCCACCTACGAGATGGTTTAACTTAACTTCTTTGTTAAGACCCTGAATGATCGGTTTGAGGCTCTTCTTGTTCCTAGAATGAGCAGACGCCATTGGGCTACACTAGGACGCAACAGGGACAAATGGAGATGTTGCTGGGGCACGAGCAAATCGATGAGTAACGGAATGTCAAGTGATCAAGTGATAGAACTATAAACTATGAAACCAAATACAAGTTTTAACCTGGAGAGAGACAGACAGACAGACAGACAGAGAGACAGACAGACAGAAAGACAGAGAGACAGAGACAGAGATCTGATATGGGCTGGAAAAACTGACACCATATGGCACATTACTTTCTAGTAAGGCTGGAAGGATAAATAAGATAGTCACTAAAGGCAAAGGGTTCTGGGGAGATGGACAAAGGTTATCACGTATGCAGGTTATTCCTACTAAAGCTGATACTGGATTTTATTGAATAGATAAAAGTCCACCAATGTAAGGGTCAGAGAGGTAGTACAAGGGATTAGGCATTTGTCTGGCATACAGCTGAGCCCATTTTAATATTAGCTTGACATGTGTGTATATTTGCTCGAGCGGGCAAATATAGTCCCCTCAGCAAAGCTAGAATTTCCTCCTGCATACAGAGCCAAGAATAGCCTGACTACCTTTGAATGTGACCCAATTCCCACATCCATCCACACCCCCAAAAGCCAACCAGCTTAAAGAGAAGTCGCATGAAAGAGATAGAACATAGCATTCTTAAGTTCCAAAGAGTGCTCTCCCCATCGTAAGTAACATTCCCTCAAACATAAGCCTGAGACAGCAAAAAATTATCTTTGGCAAGCTCAGGTCAAGGGTACACAGGAAGAAGGGTGCATTTAAGGTAGAGGTGTTTTCCCTCTGACTAAAATGACTAAAACAAGGAATCAAAGGTCATTCTGCCACAGATCTGAGCAAAAGGAAAAAGAACAAGCATAAGTAAATAAGGGAGATGAGGATCATGAATATATATGAGGTGATTCCGGTTCCCTCACATTCCCCAGATCCCTTACAAATTTCCTGTGGTCTCCTTTGGTGAGAACATGCCCAGCCCCATCTGGGAGGAAAACAAGCTGAGAGACACCTTGGTGGAAGACATTGGATTATGTCAGTTAACAAACAGGAAAGGATTGAGGCCGCCTATTCCTTTTGGGGCAAGAGATAAGTGAAGGGATGGGAATCATCTCTTGTATGTCCACGGTCCTCCTCTGCCCTGTTCTGATGTTTCTTATGCTTGTTCTTGTGCCTTTTTCTCTGTTCCTCTCCTGTATGCCAGGTTTTGCTCTAACAGGAAAGGGGAATTATCAAAGACTTATTTCTTAGACTGATTTACGGTTAGACTCAGCCAATAGGGTGGAAGAAGATTGCCAAGTAGGCGGGGAATAGAGGTCCTCTTCTTTTCCTCTTTTAGCTTCCTGCAGGTGCCGTAACTCCTCCTCGCTTTCTGTCCTGACCTGGAGGGTATGCCCTTCCATAACTCAACTTCCAGCTGCATTCCCGCAAGTTGTCTCTGGCCCTGGGCTTCTCTGCTATTATCTGTGGGGTCTTCGCCATCCCTGTGTAACCTGCCAACAATCTCACTTCCACCGAAGTACTTTCCCCTGTATTAAATTCTCTCCACTGACTTCCAAGGTTTTGAGATTCTATCTGGATAGTGACTGACCTATAGCAATTTTGCTTGTTTGTTTGTTTGTTTTTGACCCCCAATTTTTTTATTGAGGCACCTTGTTTGGCAATACTCCAACTGACAAAGTCATGCCTAAAATATTCTGACACCACACCCACAACCAGAGTGTCAACTTCCCTCCACCAACATCCACGGGGTCCTTCCTATCCACCTCACACACCACTTTGGTAAACTCAATATTGAAGGCCAATAATCAGTTATCAGGTTCTGTTACTTTATATAAAAGTCAGCTCCCGGAAGAGAACAACGCAGTCTCCTGCCCCCGCGCCTGGCTGTCCTTGCCAGGGCCCCTTGGAGGGGAGCGGGTTGAGTTTCCTTCCCCGCCCCGACCAGGGTTCTGGCAGCCGAAGACCTCCAGAACCAGCCACCACCATGCTGAGACCACTCTCCACACGCATGAAGGTACCGGCAGAGGAACAAAGGCATATGGGTCCGGGGGCTGAGATCTCCAAGCTTGTTAGGATCAGGGCTGAGCATCCTCCACCCAGGTCCTCCAAATTCCAGTAGGCAGAGGTCACACCCACCAACTGGCCCCCTGGCGCCATGTAATCCCATCAACGGCCAAGACTCAGACTATAAAAGCCAGCTCCTGGAAATGCGCAGCCACATTCGCAACCACGCGACATCTTATTATGACATCTTAGCATCCCATTCCTACGTTGGACAAACTGGCAGGCTACCGAATGTAACCTGCCCACATGGCAGAGTCTGGCAAACTCCCCGTGGTGTATCCAATATGCCAAATACCAGTAACAATGATGGGTCTCATTCTCCTAACTCTGAAAGAGCCTTGAATATGGCACTTTTTTAAAAAATCTCAGGGCTAGGATGAAGGAGACATTACTGGTGCCTGCTAGAGGCAATCGACGAATAACAGGATGGTCGTGATCGTGATCGTTACTTTATATTATTATTATTATTATTATTATTATTTTGCTTTTGGTCACATCTGACAATGCACAGGGGTCACTCCTGGCTCACACACTCAAGAATTACTCCTGGTGGTGCTTGGGGGACCATACGGGATGCTGGGAATCAAACCCGGGTTGGCCACATGCAAGGCAAACGCCCTACCCACTGTGCTATCGCTCCAGCCCCAGGTTCTGTTATTGTAGCCATTTGTGTTCTCTTACTAAGTTTCTTTAAATTCCACATAAGGGAGGGGTTATTGTGTATTTGTTCCCATCTTCTCCTTTCTCACTGACTTTACTCAGCATATAATTCTCTCCAGTTCCATCCATACAGCAGAAATTTGCATGATTTATTCTTTGAATGTAACCTGCCCACACGGCAGAGTCTGGCAAACTCCCCGTGATGTGCCCAATATGCCAAATACCAGTAACAATGATGGGTCTCATTCTCCTAACCCTGAAAGAGCCTTGAATATGGCACTTTTTAAAAAAATCTCAGGGCTAGGACGAAGGAGACGTTACTGGGGCCTGCTCGAGGCAATCGACGAACAACAGGATGGTCGTGGTTGTAATCGTGATTCTTTAATAGCTAAATAGTATTCCATTGTGTATATATACCACAATATCTGAATCCATGCATCTGTTCTTGTTTTTATGTGTGTGTGTGTTTGTTTTTCTTCATATCTTAACTACTGTGACTAGTGCTACAAAAAAGATAGGAACACAAATGACGTTTTGCTTTATTTTATTTTGTTTTGGGGTCACACCTGATGATGCTCAAGGCGTCCTCCTGGATCTGCATTGATAAATCACCTCTGGACTATATGGGATTCCAGGGATCAAACCCAGATAGGCTCTGTGCAAGACAAGCACCTTACCTGCTGTACTATCTCTCTGGCTCCCCAAATGACTTTCCAAATAGTGTTTTGGGGTTCTTTGGACAGATGCCAACTGGGATTGTTGGATCATAATGGAAGCTCAGGTATCAATTTTTTTGAGTCGTCCCCAAGTATCTGTAGGAATCTGAACTGCCAGGATCTACCTAACTCTTCACTGGCCTGACCACACAGTGCAGAATTCCAAACGCCAAAATTCATCAACACTGTCACCTTAACCAAAAGTAATTTTTTAATGGCCTAAGCCTTCTCTACTCATGCATGTTCAGGATAATCGAAAAGAGCAGTGAATTCACATACATATGCACACACACACCGTCTGCTCTGGTAGTGACAAGGGAAAGGAAGCCAGATATGACATTGGAGGCCAACAACAGTTAGATCCGGAGGTTCCTGGGATCAGAGTCACAAGCTCACGATGTCTTTTTTTCTCAGGTCCTAGAAAGCACTTTCTGTGGCTCATCCTCTCCCAGGGAGTAAAGTTACCTTTGGACAATTGGAAATAGTCAACCCAACATTTGATTTTCTACACTCAATTATATTCTAGTACCAAAAGGAAAGAGAGAGTATGGGGGAAATTGTCTGCCATAGAGGCAAGGGGAGGGGTGGGATGGGGGGGTATACTGGGGACATTAGCACTGTAGCACTGTCCTCCCATTTTTCATCAGTTTGCTCGAGCGGGCCCAGTAACGTCTCCATTGTGAGACTTGTTGTTACTGTGTTTGGCATATTGAATATGTCATGGGTAGCTTGCCAGGCTTTGCTGTGAGGCCAAGATATTCTCGATAGTTTGCCAGGCTCTCCGAGAGGGGCCGGAGGAATTGAACTCAGATCCGCCAAGTCGGCGGCATGCAAGGCAAACACCCTTCCTGCTGTGCTATGGTGGTGGAAAATGTCCACTAGTAGAGGGACGGGTGTTCAATTATTGTATGACTGAAACTCAAATATGAAAGCTTTGTGATTGTATCTCACTGTGATTCCATTTTAAAAATTAAAATTAAAAATAAAAAGATGTAGGGACTGGAGGGATAGCACAGCAGGTAGGGTGTTTGCCTTGCACGCGGCTGACCCGAGTTCAATTCCCAGCATCCCATATGGTCCTCCGAGCACCGCCAGGAGTAATTCCTGAGTGCAAAGCCAGGAGTAACCCCTGTGCATCACCGGATATGACCCAAAAAGAAAAAAAAAAGATGTGCTAATAAAGGACTCTAGAGGTCTGTGATACCTCCTGGGAACTCAAGGGCAGTGAAATAATGACACGGATCCAGAGAACAAGAGACAAACCGCATACATGTGCTTCAAGCTGTCTATGGCAAAAACACTGAAACGAGAAAGGAGGCATGCAAATGGTAAGACTAAAGTCAGTCAAGCTTCCCCAGACCAGGGACACGAGCTAGCCTCATGGACCTCACTGCTGCTCCAACATCCCAATCCCCCAAAGTTCCTGCAGAGATTTGGGAATCAGAGTCTGAACTAGGGGTGATCTAAAATACCATGGGGGGGCGGGGCTGGAGCCATAGCACAGCGGGTAGGGCATTTGCCTTGCATGCGGCCGACCTGGGTTCGATTCCCAGCATCCCATGTGGTCCCCCAAGCACCGCCAAGAGTAATTCCTGAGTGCAAAGCCAGGAGTAACACCTGAGAATCACCGGGTGTGACCCAAAAAGCAAAAATAAATAAATATAATTAATTAATTAAAATACCATCCTGGACAGAACTGCGTCAGCTCTGCGCCACATCCACAGTGACTTCTCCTCCCCCACCTGCTCTCATCTCACATTTCTCTCCCACATCTCCTCCAGGACCAGCATCTCCTTATATGTAGCTTCTTAATTTAGACCTGGACCAGGGAAAATGTATACAATAAGCCACGGAGAAGGTCTTATTGGAGCCAGAACTTCTGAGGCTGAGAATGGGCTGTCAGCTGAAGAGGGCCAGAGCCCACGTTCCCTCTCCACCCCCCCAACCCCCCACAGCTGATGGCCAGGCCACCCGAGAGCCACTCCTGGGAAGGAATAATTCCCCACTATACAGAGGAAGATGTTTATGGATATACTCTGCACTTCTCTGGCATCTCTCTTGCAAAGCCTGAGCCACCCGGAGGTTGGAACGGAAGCAAAGTCTTCTGGATAAAAAGTTGTCCAATTTATTTTACATCTTGAGGAGTTAAAAAGATGTCAATAGCCTGATGCCTTTGGTCTACTCCAAATACATGCCTAAAACACACACACACGAGCAACTGCCCATACACGCATGTGTGTGCATGCACTCACACCTGTGTGTGCACACACATGTGCACAATGATAGTCATACATGCATACATATATAGCCACACATACAAGTACAGATACACTCACACCTCTACTCACTAAGCAGAGAGATTGAGAAAAGACAGAGGCAGGTAGAATCTCCTGTGCCCGCACCAGGCTGTCTTCACTGAGGTCCCTCGGAGGAGGGCGGGTTGAGTTTCCCTCCCTGCCCCAAGCAGAACCCCAGCAGCTGAAAACCTCCAGAAACCAACCACAGTCATGCTCAAGGCCACTTTCCACACTCCCGAATGAGCCTCACGCATGAAGGAACCGACAACGGAGCCCAGGTATGCGGGACCAGTGGCTGAGATCTCCAAGCCTGCTCAGATCAGGACTGGGCCTCCTCCACCCAGATACCCAGTTTTCCAGTAGTTTGGCAGTCACATTCACAAACTGCCCCCAGCACCATGTAATCCCATCGATGGCCAAGATCCAGAGACTATAAAATAAAGCTCCTGGAAGAAAGTGACGCAGTATTTCCTGGACCTCTTTTACTCTAGCCCACCGATGTACTTAAAGCAGCACACATGTGTTTGGTTTTAACATACTTGCTTGTATTTTCTCATATATGGGCTAAAATGGCCCCAGAATGAAATACAACAACCTTCACACACTTCCTTCTTATTGTGGTGGGAAGATGCTCGCTGGTTGGGTGGGTGTTTGAATATTATCTTTTATGAACTATTGTGAACTACTTTATGGAAATAAAATGTATAAAAATCGCACTATAGCACTGTAGCAATGTCCTCCCATTGTTCATCGATTTGCTCAAGCGCGCAGCAGTAACATCTCCATTGTGAGATTTGTTGTTACTGCTTTTGGCATTTTGAATATGCCACGGTAGTTTGCCAGGCTTTGCCATGGGGGTGAGATACTCTCAGTAGCTTGTCGGGCTCTCTGACAGGGACAGAGGAATCGAACCTGGGTCAGCTGTGTGCAAGGCAAACACCCTACAAGCTGTGTCATCACTCCAGCTATAAAAATCACAAAAAGAAAAAGAGAAAAGACAGAAGCAGAAAAGAGCTTGGGACCAAACCACTTTCAGATCCAAGAAAAAATCAGGGGGAGGCACACGCATCTACACTGTAGCCCAGTCCCCTTCTGCAACAGCTTTTTGCGAGGAGGGAGGACCCGGGCCTCCTTCCTGCTAGCTCCTCCCCCCTTCACACAAGAGAAGAGGGGAGAAGGACAGCCCCGAACAGCTCCAACACTCAAATTCAGCTCTTAGTAGTGAATCTATGAGACACCCACATAGTAAAGAGTATGGGAAACGGTGGACATCACCGGAAGTAAAAGACTTGAGTACCAACCTATCTGCTACAGGTTGCTCACCTTAGCCTGGTACCTGGAAATCCACCAGACTCCTTGGGACCCCCAGTGCTTCCCTTGGCCAGTGAGGGATACTCTTCAAGTATCTGAGAGAATGGCCCACTTCCCCTTTTTTTGGACCCTTCAATGGTGAGTGAGTCACTGAGTGTCTTCAAGAGAGGGCCTGAGGGGATTCGACTCACCCTAGAAAATTCTCAATAAATTTCAGAGAACTCATGTGGAAAGTTCAGACCATATCCCCTCTGCCCAGAAAGGGAGCCAGACAGACCCCTTTAGCTATCTCCCTGGGCCCCCGTTCCTTCATGTTCTCTGACAGTCCCCAGCTTCCTGTGGCTGCTGTCCCGGCCTCCTCCTCAGAGGCCCTGGGGATGCATAATTTATCCCACATGTTTGTTTGTTGCGCCTGCCAGAGGCATCTGTGGTAAATGTTTCAGGCCTTTAACTTCAGATGAGTTTCCCTTTGAAATCGATGTCCCCAGGGTGGTGCAGTGAACAGTAAATTAACACCCATCTATCCATAGGCCTCCTCTAGGCACAGGTTTACGAGTCCCTGCTGCCCATAAAACATTCATTAAGCACAGCGGGTCTGAGTCGTGCCAGCCTGTGACTGAGGACAGGTGTCTGCATCTGCTCTGGATGAACCACTGGGTGACAAGTTCCATAAGGGGAACTTCCAGGGCCCATCTCTCCAGGATCTGATGACACCATGTATCTCCTTGTCCTTCCTGTCTTCAGAGTGGTGGAAACTCCCCGCGGTGGTGAATCTCTCTACTCCTTGGAACAAAGCTCCTCCTATTATTTCACCCTCTCTTGTGGATAGGGGGGTTTGGGCCACATCTAGAAGTGCTCAAGGCTCTGTGCTCAGAGGTTACTCCTGGCAATATTTGGGAGACCTTATAGAGTGCTGGAGATCAAACTGAAGCTCTTTTTTTCTTTTTGGGTCACACCCAGTGATAAATAGAGGTTACTCCTGGCTTTGCACTCAGGAATTACTCCTGGTGGTGCTCAGGGGATCATATGGGATGCTGGGAACTGAACCCGGGTTGGCCACGTGCCAGGCAAACACCCTACCTGCTGTGCTATCACTTTAGCCCCCAAACTGTGGCTGATGCATGCATGATGCATGTTTGTATGCAGAGCACGCACCTTAACTGTGTCTCCAGCCCCAATCCCCCCTCTCTTGAGTCACAGGAAATGAGTCTGTTTTCTGACTCACTGCATGAATGCAAAGCTTACGTAAAGAAGTTTCTTAATTTTTTTTTTACTGTCATCAGGGAAATGCAAGTCAAAACAACGACGAGATACCAACTCACACCAGTGAGAGGGGTACATGAGTGCTGTTGGGGATGTGGGAGAAAGGGACCCCTCATCCACTGATGGTGGGAAGGTTTGTGGTTCACTTGGAAAACAGTATGGAAATGGTACAAAAAATTAAGATTTGAGCTCAGCAATTCTATTTCTTGGTATCTACTCACAAGAGCCCTCCGAATGAGAATTTGAAAAGGTATTTGCACTTCTCTGTTGAAAGCAATGCTATTCACAAGAGCTAAGATTTAAAACAACCCAAGTGCCCAAGAACAGATGAATGGATAAAGAAATTGTTTCTAAAATGGTGGAAGACTATTAAGCTTCGAGAAAATGTGAACCATGCTATGTGAGCCACTGCTATGTGGATAAAACTCAAGGGCATCATGCTGAGTGGCAGTCAGGAGAAGGCAAGATACAGAATGATGCCTCTAATATGTGGGATATGAAGAAACAAAGCAAGGGCATAACAAATGACCAGTAGTAACAATCTTTGAGGGTCAATCCACAAAGTAGGGTTTGCCAAAAGGGGGAATTTGGAGCAGGGGGAGCATGCATCAGAGGGGACTTTCAGACACTGGTGGAGAGCCGCTGAAACAATGGTGGGGACTGGGTGGTGTAGAACAGTGTATGTCTGAAACTACAGATAGCAGCATTGTAAATCAGCATGTCTAAATAAAAACTTAAAAACAGCACGAACAAAGTTTATTAACAGAACAGGAGGCCTGGGCCAGAAGGAGCTGCGGGAAAGATAAGAGGAAGAATAAGTGAAAATCAGGGCTAGGCACCAACCTCACTGCTTATGGAACTTACATCTGTCCTCAACTCAGAACCTTCTCATCTTGTATAAAGAGAAGAAAATCTTTGCAAGATAAACTTGCAAGCCCCCTCTCCCCCAATCAAGACTCCAAGTGATCCAAGAAAAAACCAAGAGGGAGTACGTTCTGTTATTCATGGTCCCAACTCCATACTCTTTCTTGGAAACTCTGTGTATGTGTGTGTGTGTGTCTGTGTCTGTGTGTGTGTGTGTCTGTGTGTGTCTGTGTCTGTGTGTTTATAGTTCTCAATTCTCCCTTCTGGGTGTTGAACTTTTGCTATTTATTTTGAGCTAATTCTATTCAGTGTTTTCCTCAGTGGAAACAGAGCATCACCCCACCAAACTTATACAAAACCACCAAGGAAAAAGTAGGTTTGCGTTTGCATCCATTTTCCAACGAATGCCCTAACTCTTCCAGCTTTTGGCAGAAGGAAGAAGATGCAAGCGTGACATTTTACAAGAGCTGAAGGGAAACATTTTAGAGGCAGAAGAACACTTATTTTTTTTTTTTTTTGCTTTTTGAGTCACTCACAGTGATGCTCAGGGGTTACTCCTGGCTCTGCACTCAGGAATTACTCCTGGCAGTGCTTGGGGGGACCATCTGGGATGCCGAGGATTGAACCCAGGTCGGCCGCGTGCAAGGCAAATGCCCTACCAGCGGTGCTGTTGCTCTGGCCCCTCGAGGCAGAAGAACATTGCTTTGAAATCAGATCACTCATACTCTGGTTCTGTCATTTATTAGTACTGAGCACATGATAAATTTCTCGAGGTCTCAGTCTTCTCAACAAAACTTGGAGACAATAATGGTTTTGAGACTTGAATGAAATAGAACCTTTAAAACATTGCACATAGTGAATATTTCATGAATGGCTCTCTTAATTTCATAATTATAACCATCCTAGCTATGCCCATACACTTGATAATCTTAAGAGCATAGATGAGAGCAATCTACTGACCAAGATACGTAAGACTGTCTACGCACAAAATTACAGGTTCATGGTCAACACACCCTCTCATATTAGCAACAAAAATCACCAACTCTCATCACAGAGACTCTCCTCCAGTCTCCTAGATGACAAGAGGCAGCAGGGACCCACAAGAAAGATTTATCACCTAGTTAAAGTACCATGTAAGTAAGATTTTAGGTCTTACCACACTATTCCTCCGCATCCCTTCTCAAGATGGACATGCAGTTAATACCTCATTACAGTACAAAATGTTTCCTTTCCAATCAGCATCATGTTGATATTATGTGACCTTTTCTCAGTCATAAAGAAAATATGAAAAATCTTTGGGTCACAGTCAACATCCTACTTAATGGTAAGACTAAGCTTTTCTCCAAAGATCAAGAAAAAGAAAAGGAAATCTGCTCACACAGCTTCTATTTAATATTGTACAAGAGTTTTTAGTCAGGAAAATTGGGAAAAGGAATGAGGGGAATAAAGGAAGAAGGAAGGGAAGGATGGGGGGAGGGAGGGAGGGAAAGGAGGGAGGGAAGGAAGGAAGGAAGGAAGAAAGAAAGAAAGAAAGAAAGAAAGAAAGAAAGAAAGAAAGAAAGTAGGGAGGGAGGAAGACAAGCTAATTATGATAGCTAAAAGGTAGATACCATTCACATGTTCATCGGTTCATAAATAAATATAATTATACGTAATTCCCCCCCAAAAAATAATTTTTTGCTTTTTACTCTGGAGTTACTCCTAGTAAAGGTAAAGGTAAAGGCCCTCCCGTTGATCATCGATTTGCTCGAGCGGGCCCAGTAACGTCTCCATTGGAGACTTTGTTGTTACTGTGTCTGGCATATCCAATACTCTCGGTAGCTTGCCGGGCTCTCTGAGAGGGGCGGAGGAATCGAACTCGGGTCGGCCATGTTGGTTGCATGCAAGGCAAACGCCCTACCCGCTGTGCTATCGCTCCAGCCCTAGTACTGCTCAGAATAAAAACTGAAAAATGTCAGGGATAGAACTAGGGCAAGCAGTGTCTTACCCTCTGTACTATCTCTCTGATCTCCCTGATCTCTGAAATATTTATTGGAAATTTTTTTTTTAAAAATGTATGAAGCATGAAAACATTTGAATTTGGGGGCACACCTGGTGGTGTTCACAAGTTACTCCTGGCTCTGTGCACGGGAAATCATACATGGTACCATGGATATAAATAGGGTCAGCAGCAATGAGATATCATTTCACACCAGTGACAATGGCATATAATAAAAAATAGAACAATCTGTGATGGTGGAGATGTGGTGAAAAGGGACTCTCATCCATTGTTGGTGGAAATGTCATCTGGTTCAACCTCTGGGGAAAACAGTATGGCCAGTCCTCAGGAAACTTAGAACTGAGCTGCCATCTAACCCAGCAATTCCACTTTTGACTATCTACTCCCAGGACTTAAAAACATTTATTCAAAAGGACTTATGCACACTATTTTCATTGCCACATTTAGTATCATAACTAAGATATGGAATCAACCTAGGTGTACAATAACAGATGAATGAATTATGAAGATGTGATATATAATCTTTCCTTACTGCTATACAGTATTCCATTATATATAATAGATAATTCCATTATATATAGTCCATTATATATATAAATTCCATTATATAGAATGGAGCGATAGCACAGCGGAGCGATAGCACAGCGGTAGGGCGTTCGCCTTACAAGCGGCCAACATGGCCGACACGAGTTCGATTCCTCCGCCCCTCTCGGAGAGCCCAGCAAGCTACCGAGAGTATTCGACATGCCAGACACAGTAACAACAAGGTCTCCAATGGAGACGTTACTGGGCCCGCTCGAGCAAATCGATGAACAACGGGAGGGCCTTTACCTTTACCTTTACCTTTATATATAATGGAATACTATGTAGCTGCAAGGAATGACGAAATTATACAATTTGCTACGACTTGGTCACTTGGTTACCAAGTTGAGTGAGGTAAGCCAGAAGAAGAAAGACAACCACTGGTTAATCTCATTTATCTGTGGTACACAGAATAACTAAATGAGGAAATGTGATGTAGTAAAGGCAGGATGACTAGACCACTCTTGAACCCAGATCTTAGGGGGGGGAGAGAGAGAGAGAGAGAGAGAGAGAGAGAGAGAGAGAGAGAGAGAGAGAGAGAGAGAGAGAAGAAGAAGAAGAAGAACAACAACAACAACAAAGGGAGGACAGAGAAGGAAAGAGATCAAGGGGAGAAGGAAGATAAGACAGGAAAGGAATGGGGGAAACAGGGATTGGAACTTCAATTATACTGGTAATGTAAGTGGTATAGAAAATAGGAGATCTAAGCTGCAACCACTGAACTGTCAAGGCGTTGGCGTTGGCGTTGGTGTTGGTTGGGGTCATGGGGGAGAAAAGAATGGAACATAAGAACACTGGTGGTGGGATTGGTGTTGAAATATTAAGTAAAGTAAAAGTAAAGGCCCTCCCGTTGATCATCAATTTGCTCGAGCGGGCCCAGTAACGTCTCCATTAGAGACTTTGTTGTTACTGTGTTTGGCATATCAAATACATCACGGGGAGCTTGCCAGGCTCTGACGTGCGGCCGAGATACTCTCGGTAGCTTGCCGGGCTCTCCGAGAGGGGCGGAGGAATCGAACTCGGGTCAGCCATGTTGGCTGCGTGCAAGGCAAACGCCCTACCGCTGTGCTATTGCTCTAGCCCCAGTCTACGGCCATACCACCCTGAATGGTGCGCCAGCCCCAGTCTACGGCCATACACGCCCGATCTCGTTGAAATATTATACATCTATAATTCAACTATCAATAACCTTGTAAATCACAGTTATTTAATGAGATTATAAAATTTGAAAATAAGAAAGAACATGAGTCAGTCATATGCAGAGCATCTTAATCCCTGGAACATCTCTCTGGCTCCCAAGTCATGAAAACGTTTTCTACGTAGAATAATTTAAAGATACATTTTCCCTGATAACACTTATATGAAAGTCCAGAACAAGAAAATCTTTAGAGAAAATAGATTAGTTATTTCCCAGGATTTTCTAACTATTGGGTACAGAGCTTGTACTGGGGGGAAGGGAAAGGAGAGGAGAGGAAATAAAAATATTTTAAACTTGGATTGTGAAAATTATGCACAAATTTGTGAATATACTAAAAGTCATTGAACTGTAACCACCAATGGATACATTTTATTGTCAGAATTCAATTTTAACAGAAATGTTTTTTAAAGTGGGTTGATTTTTTTTCAATTAACAAAGAAATGCAACAGGATTTGAGGATTAGAGTCGATCAGTTGTTTGAGATCAGAGGCTGAGATGAGTGTAGTTACCAGCATCCCCACAACTAGCTCCACGGTCTTTGGCAAGTCCCAAAATCACCCTGAGTCCCAATAAATGATATATTGTTATCATTCCACAGGAAAGAAATTAAGAAATTCATATAAACCCCCTCCAAGTTCCAATGAAGGCAAGAATAATCGTGATTCACTGGGGTGAAAGAAGACAGCAGGGACCACTACTAGAATAGAAGTCCCTGACTGATTGGAACTCCTGTCCCCTTTGCTGAAACAAAATCTTTCAGCATTCCCCTGAAAACTACTTTCTTGATGAAGTTATAAAATTTTCTTCTAAGAGGATGGTCATGGAGAGTTTCATGCTAAGTGAAATAAGTCAGAAAGAGAGGGACAGTTACAGAATGACTGCACTCATTTATGGAATATAAAATAACATAATATGAGACTGACACCAAAGAACAGTAAATACAAGGGCCAGAAAGATTGCTCCATAGTTGAAAGCCTGCCTCATGAGCTGGGGGAGAAGGCAGCTGGAATAGAGACGGGATCACCAAGTCAATGATGGTTGGAGAATTGTTGGGGGTGGGAGATGTGTGCTGAAAGTAGATAAAGGACCAAACATGATAGCCTCCCAGTATCTAGATTGCAAACCATAATGTCCAAAAGTAGAGAAAGAATATGGAGGAAACTGTCTGCCATCGAGGCAGGGGGAGGGCTGGAAGGGAGAGGGTTAATACTAGGGACATTAGTGATGGAGAATGCACTGGAGGAGGGATGGGTGTTCGATCATTCTATGACTGAAACTCGAATGTGAAAGTTTTGTAACTGTATCTCACGTTGATTCAATAAAAAAAAGAAAGAAAACTACTTTCTTTAATCAAACAAACAAAAATCCAACCAATTTCACCTGAGACTACCACCTATCTCTTGGATAGCTCCAGCATGCTGGGGAGCAGTGGTGTCCCCCATTTTAGGAAAGACTAAACTAAATTTGGATGCTGTATACTTTGTCTATTTCTACAGTACACTGCCTTTTCTAAATACCCCACATATGGCAGAGCCCAGAGACCAGAGATACAGTGAATCTTGACCTCAACTCTTCCCATAGGCCAGAACAGCCCTTCACCTCCCACCTATTTCTAGAGTTCCAGCAAGAACGGAAGCATTTACAGTATTATTAGAACTAAGGGAACACAAAGGATGCTGACAATCCAACTCCAGGCCCTTTTTATCTTACACTGCTCATTTGGGAAGGTCATTTCCCCCCACCATGCCCATAAGGCATTAGATGCTTTGAGCTTCGCCTTCTCAAAAGCATAATGAAAATAGAGGTTGAACGCTAAAACATAAACATATGTATCATTTATAATGCATTCTGATGTTTTTCAATTATTCATGGTTCCTGAAAGTTATTTGACCTATCATGCACATAGATTCATAAACAATGTTTATATTAGAACCACGGCCTCCATGTACGCAATTCCAGCTCCTTGGCATTCCCGTCTATGGAATTAAAATTAAATGAGTCGGTGATCAATAAAAGTTACATGTGATTTCCATAAAATTATCCATTGTATATTGCTCTGGGGTGGAGAAGGATAGTCACATGGAGTTGCCGAAGCTGGCAGGGGAAAATGTTTGTTTTCTGATGAGGGCAGTGGTGATTAGTCTGTGCTAAGAATTATTTCATTATTTCCCTGAAAAATTGGTGATCTTGGCCCTATTTTTCATCTAGAACAAAATAATAATAACTCAGAAGTTCACCCCTTTCTCATCTAAGCCCTGCTTTCTTTAAAAAAAAAAATAAAAAACAGTATTCAGGGCTCAAAAACACCACATTCTTCTGCTCAGTTGCTTGAATAAATTTGCATGTTAACATGAATGGTTCCAACATCAAGAATGTAAAATTAAATGAAATTTGAATTCAAATCCAAGATGGAGAAAAGACATGTATAAAAACAACAGCTTTTCGATCCTGTTGAACTTTTTTCAAGGATCAGATTAGAAAAGACATAAACACACACACACACACACACACACACACACACACACACACACTCTTGCTTTCACTTAGAAAAGACAGGAACTGCCAAAGAGGAGCACCCCCTCCCACTTCAGACTCCCACCTCACCCAGAGTATTTACAGATCACAGCCAATTCTGAAGCTGTCTTTCATTGTCTGAACATTACCAGAAAACTTAGAAATAAGACTCTGAACACATATTCACCACTATGCCTCTACTTTGGCAGGCCCACCCAGATGAAGTGACATGTAAAGAAGATAGCTTGAGTAGTTCAAGTGACCACTGGTGTGAGTTCACCCCCCCATAGGTTCAATGAGACAATTTCTTGCTTCCTCCTTCAATTTCAACTACCCTTGTGGAGCTACTTGGCAAGATGATCAGATGGGGTGTCAAGAACAAACCTGGGTGGGAATCCCTGACTTCCAGCAAGTGGTTTGGCCTGTGAATGTAATTTGTATCGTTAGCTTATATTTATGTTAACAGTGGTCTTCTACCTTTACTGTGAGCATAAGATCAAACACTTAGCACAAAGTATAGGAGAACACAAGTATACCCTAAGGTTTGACTGCCCCAGAACTGATAGGTATAGTGATGTTTGTGATGTGTATTACATTTTTAGGTGATGGAGTCCAGAAGAAACGGACCTGGCACTATTTCTTTTTTCTTCAACATGCTCTCCCATTCTGTCCAGACTCTACCACCAGGGAAGAGAGACAAAGTGAGACCCAGTGAAGTTTGAGGGCAAGACAATGAGAGATGTCATTCTCTCAACTTATCCCATGTTGTCCATTAAGCCCTTCTCAAAATCTAAAGACACCCCAAGTGCCATAACGAAAAGATCTTAAATACAGAGGATGGTGAGAACAAGCATCCGTATCTTACCTCCTCCTCAGCCTCACCATTTGCTCCCAGCTTCTGGACAACAGACTTGTCGCTTTCCTTCAACAATTTCTCTCGGACTTTGGTCTCGTACTCAGGCCGGGAGTGTTCCTACGATCCAAAGAGTCAAAGCACGGTTAGTCAACAGGCGGATGATCAGCCTTGGCCTGTGGGTTATAGAACCAGACACCACGAGTACACTGAAGTCAGGACTTGGGATCAGATGCTAATGAACGGCTACACCACGCACAATCACAAGGCATCTAGGTCAGGAACACGATGTCGGGAAGAGAAAGGACACACAACACTTGTTACCACACTGAAAATCAAACCTGAGCACGTTCCTGGGGATGACGCCAGTGTTGAGAAAGGAGAGAGGAAATGTTAAATGCGTATCTGATTCAAAGAGACACCGTGAGCTTTTCTTAGTGGTATGGGATACATCTGGCCAAGGGATACATCTGCTCATGTCACCAACCATCTTTGAATCCCAAACTTGAAGTTTTAAAGGGCCAAATCCCAGCTGGAGACACAGAGATACCTCACAGTTGGAAGTTGGGGTAACAAGAAAAATTCTTTCCTGATTCATTACTCTGTAAGTTAAAATGGCAGCCAATGAGCATCAACGTGACAGGTGGCCTATCATAAGGAATCTTAAAACTCACTTGCCTGGACCTGTTTCCTGTATAGCCTGAGTGAATAACTCATTGCAAGTATGCCAATGTCAAGAGACATTCCTAAGTCACTCAGCCATACAAATCTGAAGCATGAGTCAGCAGGCATGGGACAAAAGAACCTAACTGAGAAGATTTTGGGCAAATCCATGCAGACGTGGGAATCCTTTCAAAGAGAACTGAGCAGTGTACACATGGCCCCACTGGTAGTTCTTCCTTGAAGTCTCCCAGGATGGAGATCTACAGGTGCAGGAACTTCCTGTTCCTGCATCATTTACTGATAACTCCCAGGCAGGAATCTGGTTCTGGGTCATCACAGGCTCAGGAAACCCAGATTACTTTATCTCTTGTGTCAGAGATCTCAAAAATGAACAAGCTGGGCTCCTGACCTGTCTTTGACTTTCCCAGGACATGCCACGATACCAGAGAGGAGAAACCATGCGCACAATTAATGAACACATCCAAACACATTAGAAGATGATGCTATTCAAGTATTTTGAAGACCTCTATCTCATCCCCAAGAATGCACCAATCCACTCCTTCCAGGAGGCCTTGGCTGACTGCTATAACAAACCTAGTAGGTTCTTACCCCTCATTATAGAAGTGATATAGTCTAAGTGATAGCTTATATCACATATATTTCTGGATGATGTATTTTTCTTTTACTACTTCCTAGCAGTTTTGTGTGTGAGTTTTTATCCTAAGCATCTGCTACCTGTATTTTTGCCACTTGTGTTTTCTCTGTTAATACCATATGGAACCCACACACATCTCCACCTGCTAAGGCTCACTTAATTTTCTCTCTCACCTTCATTCATTCTCAACACCAAATTTCTGCTGGCATGTACCAACAGAAATTTGTTTTTTTTAAAAGCCTTCCATGGTTGGAAAATAGTATGTAAAATATCACCTGAGTATTACCGCAAACAGATTAAGAACTGAGGAATGTTCTACTGCATAGACATTTTCTGAATTTCCTTAAATGTATCATTTCTTCTATAACTCCTTTTACCTCCAAAATTAATGTCCTAAGGAAAGTAGTCTGAAGTTTTCTTCCGTGGCTTTTGAAATATGGTCTTGTTTTTTCTCTATTATTCCACTGGAAGACTGGTGAGGGGAGGGGTGTTTCTGAGACAAAACTGGTGGTATTCAGGGGATACTCCTGGCTCAAGACTCACTCTAGCAATATTGTAGTTCCAGATATGGAACCAGGATGGGCCACATGCAAAGTAAGCACCCCAACCCTGGTAGTATCACCAACCACATGGAGTATATTTATAGTGTCTCCATTGAACGATTTTAATTACTAGATGATTGTAGTATCTTTTTAATGGTGAATGCCCTAAGGTGGGTTCAGAACCCCTTCAAGTTACAGGGACTTCTAGGCTTTTATATCCTGGTGGCAGGGAGTCTTCCCCACAGGCTGATTTTCCAAATACATGTCATGCCACAGAGAGGAGGAACCCTACTCTTCCCTTGATGAGACTGTTGATCAACTCAATCGAGGCTGAGCCCTACTTCAGAGTTCCCTGCTCTGTTTAGAACAGAATTCGTGGCATGCAGAGGCATCCAAAACTCTCAAAGCAAAAATTTAGAGTTTTCAGCATTCCATCAGAAGCAGGTCAGATAAAGATTTCCCTAGTTCAGCCAAAAAGGTCAGGTGAGGTTGCAGAATTCTGTGGAGCCAGATGACTGACATTTCAACCAGAGCAAACACTAAATCCTGTGTGTGTCACTTCACCAAGCAGCCATGTGGGCAAGGACTCCTTATTCCCAATATTCCCAAACACAGCCTTCTCCGAAGAGTGATACAATGCCAAATCATCACAAACTCATCATCCCTACCTCCACGTGGTTGGTGATGCCAAGAGCTATCCCGATGGAAGGACCCAAGCCAGCTCACAGACCCTTCCAACCCAAGTCTGCACCAAGGAGCCTGCCAGCACCTACTGAGCTCTAAGTTCTTCCAGGCACCAAACTACAGTACATGGAGTATCTGCTAGTGGGGTTCACCTTTAAGTGAAGAAGGTGATAATAAGTAAGCTAGCACTCAAGGGAAGGAAACAGTCAACAGGGATGAGATAACAAAGAAAATACCAAAGGGGCATGAGGAAAGAAAGGAAGAAGCAAGCAAGCAGCAAGCAGGCAGGCAGGCAGGCAGGAAGGAAGGAAGGAAGGAAGGAAGGAAGGAAGGAAGGAAGGGAGGGAGGGAGGGAGGGAGGGAGGGAGGGAGGAAGGAAGGAAGGGAGGGAGGGAGGGGTGGAACAGAGGGAGGGACAGAAAGAGAGACAGGAAGAGAAAGAAAGAAAAAAGAAAGGAAGGAAGGAAGGAAGGAAGGAAGGAAGGAAGGAAGGAAGGAAGGAAGGGGTAGAACAGAGGGAGGGACAGAAAGAGAGACAGGAAGAGAAAGAAAGAAAAAAGAAAGGAAGGAAGGAAGGAAGGAAGGAAGGAAGGAAGGAAGGAAGGATGGATGAAAGGAAAGAAGGAATCCATTCGGCATGAAAGACATCAAGCTTTCCTTAGCCTTCACCCCTAGATTACCCTAATCAGGGCTTTGTGTGTGTGTGTGTGTCTCTGTGTGTGTGTGTGTGTGTGTGTGTTTAATTTCCCTATGGGTACTTGTCTCTGTCCTGGTCTTCTCTTTATTGTCCATTCAAATCCCATGAGCCTTAAAACCCCTGATTTTAAAAATTCTCCTTCCTACATTAGCCTGAAGGAATGTTTCTCACTATTTACCATTGTGTTCTGAGAGATAGAGGGCAGAGAGCACTCTCTAGCATCCAGTCCAATGAGCTGGATCTATCTCCTTGGAAATCAGGGACTATTTACTAATTCCAGGCCAAAATCAGTGTTCACTTCCTATGTTGAGATTATACTAATCCCTAAGTGGGTTTTGTAGCCTGTGAATAAAGACAAGGCTGTCTTCCTTCCTTCTGACCAAGATCTGGCTCTGGGCTCGTCCTGGTGTGCTCAGGGCACACCGACAATGCTGGAGAATCACTTGCCTTGTGGAGCCCTCACTCAAAAACCCACCGAAAAGATCTCCATATGTCTGGACAAACTTACTGTCCTTTGATTTCCTCAAAGTGTCACCTCCCACAAAGCTTAGTTATTGGGTCAAGCAGGAAACAGGAAGCCTGGATACAGAAGCAAAATTAGATCATATGCCCCCTGGTACCAGCATCTGTGATGGGATATTCCCAACTGTGTGTGGATGTGCTTACATTTAATCTCTTACACACTTGCTGCCTCCTACCCTGAACCCCATGGTGCTATCCCCAGGCTAAGATGCCCAGATGTTTCTTCTTCTTCTCTTCCAAGATATCCTAGACCCTAAAGTAGGAGACGAGGTACCCAGGCACCTTCCCTATGTGGCAACGACTTCTCTGTCCCCTTCTCTCTCTTTCTCTCTCTACACTGCTTTCAAAGGGACCAATAAATGCCTCACAAAGATGTTCTAACTAGATCAGCTACACAGTCCAGCTTCTTGTCTCTTTCTCCCACCTTCCTAATCCTCAGTTCTCTCTAAAGGCAGAACCTCCATCTACACTCTCTCAATTCCACGTATTCCCTGAGGAATCCATGACACTGTCACTCCAGGATATAGATGAGTGGACAGAACAGGAATAGATCAATGTAGGTGTTCAGTACTGACACCGGAAACTACACCCCCACCCCAGCACCCCACCACCCATTTTGCTACTCCTTGGCCAGTTACCTACATTGAGAACTGAAGAGCAGAAATGATGCCCCAGCAAAGACAGGGAAGCCACAGAGAACACGATTAGATCATACGGGGTGTTTCAACTGGCTGGTCATAGAGTATCAAGATCACAAACCAGAGAGCCCAAGTGCAAGGGGAGGTTTGTGAGTACGGGAAAGTGCTACTCTCCAGGGCAGCCAGCCTTGGCAGGTGAATGTTGACACAACATAAAAGGCCCTTTCATCCTTCTAGACCTTGATGTCCACCTCTTCTAGCAGCATCCAGAACACTGGGAACGCCTATCACAATTTGCTGTTCAGTCAACAGGATCATGCAGCAAAAGACAGACGACACCCATGTGCATCCAGATCAGCATCAACTTGTGGACAAGCACCTTCATTCTCAAAGGATCAGGAGGGAAAGTTGATGTGCAAACACAGATGTCCTGAAAACTAGACTCCAGAAGCACTTAACCTTGATCCATAACTCGTGCTCCAGTTTCAGATATGATGTACTGACTTATTCTGTGATATTGGTGTGTAGCTCTTTTCAGAGGCATCAGAGGACCTCGGATACTGACCCCCTTAGTATTCTGACATACATTGTGCTCTGGGGCACAAGGGAGCAATCCCTATTCTCTAGCATCATGCTTGCAAATACCTTGAAAAAAACATGGGGACTAGAAGGTTGTTATGTTAAATCTCAAGAATGCTACCAGCCTTGCCCCCTGTGCCAACCCTCTAGCAGAGAGGGGCACTGGTTTCTCTGTCTACTCCTTTGTGTTAATCTTAATGGTCAATGCCCCACAGATTAAGAGAATAAAGGCAATTTGAACTCTTGGCAAAAATTTCTATCAACCATGAATAAATCCATGGGGCTAAGCTGAGAAAGTAATTCATCTGAGCCTCAATTGGAGCCTTGGTCAACTCATGTGGAGAAGTGCTTTCACTCCTGATCATCTTTCTGGTGTCCCCCCAAGGCAGGGACTCGGAGAAACAGGCAAGAGAACTCACTTCTTCCTCTTCTATACCAGTCAGGTCCCAGAAGTAGCCCAGTCGCATCTGCAATCTCTTCCAATTTTCGAGAAACATGGTAGCTTTAAAAGAAAAAAAGTCTATTAATTTTAAAGAGTATATTTTGGGTTCCCCCATGGAGGTGGAGGATAAGATTGCAGATTTCAAATTCAGGGATTCTCTTTAAATCATGCAGTCCCTCCCTCCTACTCTAGCAGGAAATGCTGGAAATAGGCCACAATGTGGAAAGCCAAAAGATACATTTAAAGACACACACACACACACTCACACACACACATATATACATGTACACTCACATGTACATACACATATACACACCTTTGCCCAGCTCTAAGTCATTGGGAAGAGGGAAATGAAGATCTTATGAAATAAAGGAAGGGAAGGTAGATGGATGGAAGAAATAAGAATGGAAAGATCTAGAGAGAAAAAACACAGGGAGTAAGTCTCAACCTCTGGCACTGCATATGGTCCTCTGAACACCTTCAGGAATCAGTCACAGGCAGAGTCAGGAATAGCCCCCGAGCACCACCAGGTATGGCCCAAACTTTCCACTCCCACAACAGAAAAGAATAGAAGGGTCTTTAGCTTTTTTGAAGCAACCTCATCTTGCCTTGTAGACCATTTTTCTTTCGACACATTTTTCTTTCAACAATTTCTAGCACTCTCTCTATTTTTGCTTCTTCCCGTCTTTCTGCTCATCTCATTCTAGGGTTACCAAACAGATTCATCACAGTTCTCCTGGACTCCAGAGTCGACCATCCTGTTTATTACTGATGATAAACTGAAGTCCTTAAGTGCCAGCCATTCTTCCATTGGTTTGGCAAACATTTTGGTGTTTCCTCTCCAACCACATGCTGGGAAAGGCCATTCCCACCTATGTCTTCTACTGTAGCCATGGCTTGTGATACTAGGGTTGAACACCAGAGTCAGGGTCTGCCGATGAAGCAATTGCATTCTCCCTTTTCCAAACTGAAAACAAGAAATTCAGAGGAGCAGAGACGGGAGAAGGCATTTAGCAAGTGAGAGTTTCCTTCTCCAAAAGAAGGAGACAGAGCTATGCATTCTGATGGCAATTCCAGCTCCGGTTCCCCTGAGAATTGACTATCTCTCATTTCCTGTATCCGCAAGCTTGTTTCTTGACTTCTTATAATAAATCTCTCGTTATTTGAGCAAGCGGGAACAGATTTCTAATCCTGCAGGGATAAAAAGCTAAGGCACCTGCCATGTCCAAAACACTGTCCTAGGCATTGTGGAGGAGATGGGGCCCATCGAACGGGGATTTTGTTCTCCTGCTGTTCATACAAACAGATGATAAATAATGACTACGATGCAAACCATACAGTGAGAAGAGCCTAAAGAATGGTAAGATGAAAAGCTGGGGGTCAGCCCAAGAGAGAGCTGGCTGCCAGAATGAGGGGCGATTGGGGAGGGTGGGGCTGTGCTGAATTTTCAGCACTAGGATCTGGGCAGGGCAGAAGTGGGTGTGTCAAGGCATGATTACCCAAAATGCAGTGACTCTTTAGGGTCTTGATTTTCTCTGGATATTGGAATTTGCATCTCTGACTCAGTCCATCCATCTACATCTCTTTCCCCCAACAGGCACTGCACAGCTCACATCTGCACTGGGGTCCAGGCTATCTCCTCACTATCAACTTCATCCCCGACTGTCACTATCTTCTCCCTTCCTTCCCAAAAACTTGTTCTCTAAAACCAGGCACCTGGATGCCTTCTCCTGGGAACTTCTGCTCACAAGACCTGGTGCCCTAGGAATGGAAATACTGGAACAAGTCCTTGAGACCACCCTTACCTCTTCTGCCCCACTAGAAGGAGACTTTGGTGTAGAAAAGGACAGCCCACTCTTTCTGAGATCCTAACTGTCTTGGTTTCTTTCAGGTACAGCACAGAACTGAGACTAACAAAGTCCTCGAACTGGTTGAATGTGCAGCGACTTAAAATTGCTAAGGTTTTTTTTTTCCAATTTTTTTAATTGATTCACTAAAAGATCCACAATTACAAAGTTGTTCATGATTGAGTTTCAGTCATACAATGTTCCAGCACCAGTTCCTTCACCAGTGTACATTTCCCTATCACGAATTCCCCCACTTTCCCTCTTGCCACCGCTTCAGCCTGCCTCTATAGAAGACATTTCCCTCTCTCTCCCTCTCTCTCTCCCTCCCTCTCTCCCTCCCCTTCTTCTGCCCTCCCTCTCTCTCTCTGCTCTCTCTCCTCTCCTCTCTCTCTTACTCTCTCTCTCTGTCCCCCCAGCTCCCTCTCTCTCCCTCTCCTTTATTCCTTTGATGTCCTGTGGCTTGCAATACTATACTGAAAGGTTATCACTTCCTTTCATCACTCTGGACAAGCTACAATTGTTTTTACTTAGGGCTGCATTAGGTATGGCTCAAAGACTTAGGTTCATGCCCCAGATCACATGCACCTTGGTTAAGAGCAATGATCAATGGGACAAAGCAAAGCTTCCTCGACTAGTATGAGATTCATAGCTGGGAGTGGCAGGATAGTGACCCCACACTTAGGACAAAAAGTGCAGAGCCCTTGATTCTTGATCTTTCACTTAAGAAAGCCTCATTCTCTTTCCAAATTCCTTGGATTTTATAACCAGAACCACAGAAAGGTTAAAACTGAGCATTATGCCAAACCCAGGTCTCCCACAGTCTAGTACCTTCCTTGGACCCATTGTTTTGGCAACCCCCAAACCTTGTGCCACCAACAGCCAGAGTCCCTCCCTGAGGAGAACTACTTCACCACCACCTTCTTCCTGGCACGCCTGGGCCTTGGCACAGGCCCACCCTACACAGCACTCCTGATCATAATAATCACGATAATGAGAGGCATTACTATTATTTTTAATTGTAATTTGTAGGCAATCATGCCCAGAGGCTCTTGGCTGCTGGAACCAAATGCATAATCATATAAAATACAGCAAGGCCATTAAAAAAAAAAGGCAACTAAACCCGGCCTAGAGCCAGGTAGTAAAGTGCTGGCACAAGTCTACCCTCTTTGCTTTGCCTGAACTGCTGCTTAGGAGGGGAGTTGGGTGGGGGCAGGAGGTACTAAAGAAGCACAGAAAGGATGGTAGGAAGGGATCTGTTGATTGCACCTAGTGAGGAAAGAAGAGGCTGTTGTCAGGGCTTGAAAGTGGGAAAGTACAATTGGAAACTGAGTTTCTCTCCAACAAAGAATCATGGACTGCTGGGCAGTTTCCTGTAGGAGGAGAAAGCCTAGTGTGGAAGCTGTACCTACTCACTCATGGGACCTCTGCAAGACAAATGAACGGGCAAGAGGGTTTCAAGGCAACAAAGATATAAATGTAGGTTTTAGGCTCCATTTCTTTTTTTCTTTTTTTTTTTAGGTTTTTATTTTAGTGAAACACCATGAGGTACAGTTGTAGATTTACAAATTTTTGTTCTTGGGTTTCAGTTATACAGTGATCGAATACCCATCCTTCCACCAATGCCCATTCTCCACCACCACTGATCCCAGTTATCTCTCCCACCCCACTTCTCCCCTATCCCACCTGCTTCTGTGGCAGGGCATTCCCCTTTGTTCTCTCTCTCCTTTTGGGAGCTGTGGTTTGCAAAAGAGGCATTGAGTGGCAATCATGTTTAGTCTAAAGTTTACTCTCAGCATGCATCTCCCATCCTGGGAGGATCCTCCCAACACCCTTTATTTGGTCCTCCCTTCTCTGTCTGAGCTGCCTTTTCCCCCAGCGTGTGCAGCTGGCTTCCAAGCCATGGAGTAAACCTCCTGGTACTTATCTCTGCTATTCTTGGGTGTTAGTCTCCTATTTTGCTACTTTATGTTCCCCAGATGAATGCAATCTTTCTATGTCTGTCCCTCTCTTTCTGACTCACTTCGCTTAGCATGATACTTTCCATGTAGTACCACTTGTATATAAATTTCATGACTTCATCTTTTCTAACAGCTACATAGTACTCCATTGTGTAGATGTACCAAAGTTTCTTTAACTAGTCATCTGTTCTTGGGCATTCAGGTTTTTTCCAAATTCTAGTCATTGTAAACAGTGCTGCAATGAACAAACAAGTGCAGATGTCACTTCGACTATACTTTTTTGCCTCTCTGGGATATAGTCCCAGGAGTGGTATTGCTGGGTCAAATGGGAGCTCAATTTCTAATTTTTTGAGAATCGTCCATACTGTTTTCCAAAAGGGCTGAACCAGTCAGCATTCCGACCAGCAATGGAGGGTTCCTTTCTCGCCACATCTGCGCCAGCACCGGTTGCTTTTGTTCTTTTGGATGAGGGCCAGTCTCTGTGGTGTAAAATGATATCTCATTGTGGTTTTGATCTGCATCTCCATGATGATTAGTGATGTAAAGCATTTTCTCATGTGCTTTTAGCCATTCAGATTTCTTCTTTGAGAAAGTTTCTGTTCATTTCGTCGCCCCATTTTTTTGATGGGGTTGATGTTTTTTACTTGTGGAGTTCAACCAGTACATTGTATAACCTTGATATCAACCCCTTGTTAGATGTGTATTGGGCGACTATCCTTTCCCATTCAGCAGACTGTCTATGTATTTTGGTAACTGTTTTTTTTTTTTGATGTGCAGAAGCTTATTAGTTTGAGATAGTCCAATTTGTCTATCTCTGTTTTCACTTGCTTGGCCAGTGGTGTGATATCTTTGAAGATACCATTAGCTTCAATGTCATGGAGGGTTTTGCCCACTTTGTCTTCAATGCACCTTATGGATTCCGGTCTGATGTTGAGGTCTCTAATCCATTTTGATCTTACTTTTGTACATGGTATTAGGCAGAGATCTGAGCCAAGTTTTTGCATGTAGCTGTCGTTTTGCCAGCACAATTTGTTAATTTGTTAACCCACTGTGGCTGGAACGATAGCACACACCAAATGGGTTCGATTTCTCTGTCCCTCTCAGAGAGCCCAGCAAGCTACCATGAGTATCCCGTCCACACGGCAGAGCCTGGCAAGCTCCCCTTGGCATATTCCATATGCGAAAAACAGTAACAAGTCTCACAATGGAGATGTTAGTGGTGCCCGCTAGAAAAGAGAGTATCCCCTGAAATTTTTCCTTTAGTGGTCTGAAAAATAAAGGAATGTTCCCAATTTGGGTTTCTATCCACCCCAGAAATCTCCCTGTGGGGAACAGGGAAGATCAATTTCAACACCCCCACTGCAGAAAAGCAAAGCTCTCCTCTCTCCTGCTCACACATCAGGGACATGACTCACGGCCCTGTCCTGGCATGTCCTCCAGGCCCCACGGAATCAGTGATAAATCAGGCAGCATCCCCAGCGGGTTTGGGACCTGCTGGTCTGGAAGCCAATGGGAAAGCCTGGGGGCCCGCACAGCCACCGATGATGAGTAAAAGCAGGTGGCTACTCCAGCGGGGCCTCGACATGTTGGCTTGGTCCCTTCTTGAATACACACGGGTGTGTCTTGGAAGTGTTCCGTTACCAGAGGGTTGTTATTCCAGGTTATTCCAGTTGTGGTTATAGACACGTGTGTGTTTGTGTGTGTGTGTGTTGTGTGGTAGATCTGACAGTTGTGTCCCAGAAGAAAAGCTGATGGTCAAAATACTACGAAGGGAATAGGAGGAGGAATAAAACAAGGGAACTCGTTGTTCTCTCCTTCAGAAAACCCTTTGGTGGAGTGACTGAAAACGCAAAGCTAACATTCAACAAAATCTTTACAACCGTCTACATGCGCAGAGTCCTGGAAAAAGTGTTGTACCCAGTGGGATCCAGACACCACATTTGGGACTACCTCCCTCACCAGTTCATTCAGTAATCACTCAGTCACCCACCACCGCAAGGGTCATCCTATCCAATATTTACAATAGTATGTGACCTAATCAATGAGAAGTGTCTGATGGGCAGGTAATAAGTTTCTAGAACACAAACCAGTTCCGGGGTTGACTGAGTCTTATGTGAAACACTCAGGGTTCAAACCTTCTATCATCTATTGGAAATAAAACTAATCCATGGAGGGGATCCCTAGCTATGTTCACATCCAGAAAAGAAATTCATTGTCCCAAACACACTTCTTCAGAGCTAAGGACTAAATGTGAGAGGAAGTGAGCCAAGATATGTGGTCTTCGAGCTGAGTTACTGTACCCTCTCCAGGAGAAACTCCATCCCATAGCAGCAAGCCCAAGACGGCCCACTTACCCCACAGAGCCATGAAGATCGAGAAGAAGACAGTGGCAGGGTTGTCAAACAGGTGGCTGGCCCGTGCTGTCCCGCAGGCAGAGCTGAGGTTCCAGTAATCACAGGACTTGTCACACAGGGGACACATGGTGAAGGCATTCTGCTGGTCACACATCTCCTTGCTGCAGGGAACAATTGCACCGGGTGGAGTTCAAGGAGGAAAACAAGGGAACTAGATTTTCTGCCCTTCAGAAAACCCTTTGGTGGAGTGATTGAAAATGCAATGCTAAGACCCCACCCGAACAAATAGCCCCTGAGACATCCTCTACTAATTTCACAACTGAGCTTGTGGGTGCCATCAAGGGAGAAGCCTGGAAGAAGGTGAGTTTGGCCTCTTCCCCTTCAACAACATTTTTTCTTATATTTTGTTCTGCCAATGAGGGGGCTATCTTCTGAGCTATGGAACTTCCTGTCACTAGAAATGTCTCAAAAAGAAGTTGATGTTACTCTATTGGAGATATTATACACTGAGAAACGACTTCTCAAGTTCCTTCCAAATGGACTGAGTTCTATGAGGCTGCAGGAAGCCACAGTCATTGGAAAGAATGAAGCACCAGTCGCTTTTTGTTTGTTTATTGAATCACAGTGAGATATAGTTACAAGCTTTCATGTTTGAGTTTCAATCATACAATGATCAAACACCCATATCTTCACCAGTGCACATTCTCCACCACCAATGTCCCCAGTATACACCCCCCCCTTTGCAACCTTCCCCCTGACTCTATGGCAGACAATTTCACCTATACTCTCTCTCTCTACTTTGGGGCATTATGGTTTGCAATACATATTCTGAGAGGTTATCACATTTGGTCTTTTATCTACTTTTAACATACATCTCCCTACCTGAACGATCCCTCCAACCATGATGGTCTTAGTGACCCCTTCCAGCTGCCTTCTCCCCAAGCTCATGAGACAGGCTTCCAACTATGGGGCAATATTCCTGGCCCTTGTGACAACTGTCCTTGGGTGTCAGTCTCATATTATGTTATTTTATATTACATAATGAGTGGAGTGCTTCTATGTCTGTCCTTCTCTTTCTGACTCATTTCACTTAGCATGATACTCTCCATGACCATCCACTTATAAGCAAATTTCATGACTTCATCTCTCCTAACAGCTGCATAGTATTACATCATGTAGATGTACCAAAGTTTCTTTAACCAGTAGTCTGCTCTCAGGCACTAGGATCGTTTCCAGATTCTGGCTATTGTGAACAGTGCTGCAATGAACATAGAGGAAGCACCAGTCTTAAGTCAGGGTCCACCATCAGCTCTACAAGCATAGGCTACGTTCTAAACCCTACTGACTATCTCACCAATGTGTTTCCCGATTATGAGAAGAAGAGAATGGGAGCCAACATTAGCTTTCACTTTTAGGAGAGGCCACGTGCAGAACAGAGACAGAGTGAGGCGGGGAGCACCTTTGCTAAGTACAACAGCTACATGACCACTTGTGGAATGGAGATTAGGAACATCATCCGAGTAAGAATGATCATAACCATGAAGTAGAATCAAAGAGAGCAAAAGGGTGAAGCAGATTCATCCAAAGCCTAGATTCTGTGGCACACAGAGAGAAAAGCAAGGGTCAAATAACCGCCACCTATGTTCTAACTCAGTCTCAACGTATTTGTAGACTTCTGGATTAATTTGAAAAGCCACCGGATTGGCTGGATCCAAAAAAAGATCAAGCTTATGTGAATAGCTTCAAATAAGAACCAAGGCATTACTAAACTCATGGGTTTTCCCAATAGTTCACCAACCTTATACTGGTAGGAAAATAGGCGAACTCAACACTCTGGTGTGTAATGTGACCCCTGGGAATGTGTAGCCATTTAAGCTGATGGTTTGGAAGAAAAGGGTGGCAAACACCAGACTTCATAAACATAAAGCATCTGCTGTGTTCACTTAAGCAGCTGGGGATACCCAAGGTGATGTTGAGGGAGGGAACCCACAGCTGTGCTCTCTCCTGAAAGAGACAGCAGAGGGCGCTGGAGAGCACAGCTAACAAGCCTGGGTGTTAAAGCAAGTGTTTATTGAAACCCCAGAGATAAAGGGATGCCTGAGTCTACTTCCCCTTTATGAAGAAGTTGAAGGAGTTTACTGAGGGCTGTTACTGTCTGTCAGGTTCCAGCTTTCAGGCTTAATTTTAATGTACTATCAAGCCCACAGCAAGAAAAGTCTTCTGTGTAAGAAAATGAAAACTTTAGGTCTCTGAGAATAAATCCTAGTTCCTCCACTGCCCAATGCTAAGCTCACTTTGCAAGGATCGATAGCAGTGACTCACTCACATAGGCAACATTAAGTTGCAATCTTTTTATGGTTAGTTCAAGCTGTGCTAGTTTCACCACCTGGGTGCATTCTTTTTTTTTTTTTTTTACAATGCTACAAAAAGTTTTATTAAAACTGTGTTGTGAAATGTTAGTTACTGAGAAATAAATTCAGTTATCCCACTAGGTCTGGTGACACTGTAATGTGAGGTCACACTCTTGGTCTGTGTCTCAGCACTTATTCCAGTGTTTTTTTTTTTAGATTTACAAATTTTTGTGCTTGGGTTTCGTTTATACAATGATCAAATACCCATCCCTCCACCAGTGCCCATTTTCCGCCACCATGGATAATATCCCTCCCCCACATCCCCCCCCATCCCACCCTGCCACTGTGGCAGGGCATTCCCCCCTGTTCTCTCTCTCCTTTTGGGTGTCGTGGTCAGCAAAAGAGGCATTGAGTGGCAAACATGTTCAGTCCAGTCTACTTTCAGCCTGCATCTCCTCTCCTGGGAGTATCCTCCAAACACCCTTTATTTGGTGCTCCCTTCTCTATCTGAACTGCGCTTTCCCCTAGAATACCCGGCTGGCCTCTAAGCTATGGAGTAATCCTCCTGGTGTTGATCTCAGCTATTCTTGGGTATTAATCTCATATTTTGTTATTTTATATCCCCCAGATGAATGCAATCTTTCTATGTCTACCCCTCTCTTTCTGACTCATTTTGCTTAGCATGATACTTTCCATATTGTACCACTTGTATGTAAATTTCATGACTTCATTTTTTCTAAGAGCTACATAGTACTCCATTGTGTAGATGTACCAAAGTTTCTTTAACCAGTCATCTGTTTGGGGGCACTCAGGTTTCTTCCAGTTTCTGGCTGTTGTAAAGAGTGCTGCATGCATTCTTACTCTAACTGGTGATTACAATTTATTTGAAGTCTACTGGGTCAACATAATTGCTCAAGGTTGCAAACTTGCTACTATCAGACAGAAGACGACACATAGAGCAGATGTGCATTGCGCCAGAGCCAAAGTACAGCGGGGAGGGCATTTGCCTTATACGTGGCCGACACAATTTCAATCCCCAGCACCAGGTGTGGTTCCCAGAGTTCTGCCAGGAGTGATCCTTGAGTGCAGACTCAGGAGTAAGTCCTGAGAACTTCTGGGTGTGGCGCAAAAATCAAAGAAAGCAGATGCACAGAGGAAGACATCGGTCTATATCTATTCTAACACAGAGTGCTACTTTTACGCTATGTTGAAAAACACTTCACTGCTCAGAACGGCCCTTCAAGAACAGGTGCTAGGGACATGATTTTACTATTGGGTCTTTTTTTAACAGGTAGGTGATAAGTTCACTGTATGTGTAGATAATCAACCCAACTCTCATCAAACTTCGTCAGTGCTCAAAGGTTAGGCAAGAAAGAAGAATTAGCAATAAACTTGGTATGAAACCCTTTGAATCCCAAGTGCTGTACATGTACATGATTAGTTTTTTAGCTCAAACAACAGTCAACCATCAATCTTTTGTACAAACTGGCATCCATTGTACCATGGATCCACCAAATCATTTCAATTTGAAACCAGAACATTTTCTATGTATTGGGATGGAGGGGGTGCTTTTTTGGTTCTCTTTCATCAAGCTCCTTTGAGAAGATTCTGGAAATAATTCTGCCCCAAAATAACTTTAAAATGACTTTGAAATCCCCCAAAGAGGCAGCGTGTAAACAAGCTGAAAGATGAGGGAAACTCATTCAGTTTGATGTCCCATCTAGTCATCACCCATAAATCTGAGGTTGCAATTCTCTATTCTAAATTTAAAAAAAAGAACACGGTTGAGATATGGTCTAACAACCAGTTGTACCAAGACCCCAGAGTCAATGCTGTCTAATGCTCACAGTTAGGTGATATGGGGGCAGTGTGAGCACATACGGAGGAGGTGTGATGACACAAATATTCGAGAAATGCAGACAGAACATCTGCTGTTCAAGTCTCAGACCTAGAGTAGCCAATTTCTTTTTCAATATGTTTCATATTTTTTTCAAATACTACAGTCTCCCCTACCCTTGTAAGTAAATGCCTAACAAATGGGACCAGTCTCCGGCGTGCAGAGGAGAATTCTATAGCTGTATAATACACATATGGAATTATGACTTACAAGTGAGACTTGTATCTCACATATCAAAGTTATTGGTGATAAAAGGTACCACTCGAAGTTTCACATAATGTAAGCATTCTGGTTTTGATACGTCATTGCAGTTACACAAGACTTAACAACGGGGAAAAACTCATGCAGGGGGAGATGGGCCCCTCTGTCTTCTTTTTGCAGCATCCTGTACATCTATACTTTTATGTTTTTCAAATAAAAATCTTTTTAAAAAGTTATTGCTAGAGGGGGCCAAAGCAATAGTACAGTGGGTAGAGCATTTGCCCTGCACGCAGCCAACCAGGGTTGGATCCCCATCATCCCATATGGTCCCCCAAGCAAAGTCAGGAGTGATTCCTGAGTGCAGAGCCAGGAGTAACCCCTGTGCATTGCCAAAAAGAAAATAAAATGTTTTGTTGCGTGTTTTTCTGTTTGTTTTCAGGCAACACTTGACAGTGGTCAGGGCTTACTCCTGATTCAGATCACTCCTGATGGTGCTCAGATGACAATATGGGGTGCCAGGGATCAAACCGAGGTTGGTTATATACAAGGCTTAACCCACTCTGTACTACCTCTCTGTCCCCATCATGAATTTGTGTGTGTGTATGTGCGTGTGTGTGTGTGTGTAAGCTAATTAAGTTGCACTTCTACCACTGGCAATCTGAAGAGTAATAAAACACACAAATCATGCAAGGACTGTCTTAAAGATGGCAAAGGGGTTTCATTTTTCATCCTGACATTTTTCATTTTGTCCCTTTCACTTCCACAGAATTCGATTCACTCGGCAGTTATTTGGTAGTACCCTGCTACAAACAGACATTGTCCCTGTGATTTCTCATGCCACTACCCTGAGGTAGGTTACATTCATTACTACCATTTCACAGCCAAGGAGAGCAAGCCACTCAGAGCACATTAGCCATCCACGGGGCCAGCATGTCCTGCACTCGCTCCTAAAGGATGCTATGTGTAAGTGCTTGTGTGTTTTGCAAGCTTGCTCCAAGAGCCTGATCATGGCCTGTCATTCCCTGTAGTTTTGACTGGCTACACCTGCATCCGAGCCACCCAACTGAAAAGATACTCCAGCCTTACCATCCCGATAAAAATACTGAATAAACACCATGACCTCTTAGCACCCGTATTGCAAACCATAATGCACAAAAGAAAAAGAAGAGAGAGAAGGAGAGAGGGAGAGAGAGAGAGAGAGAAGGAAAGTGCCTCCTATAGAGGAGGGCTGGGGGTGGGGGTTTTGTGGTAGGGAGATGGGGGACATTGGTGGTGGGAAATGTACACTGTTTGAGAGATGGGTGCTGGATCATTGTATGACTGAAACCCAATTATGAACAGCTTTGTAATGTTCTATCCCACTGATATCCAATTTTTTAAAAAAATTTTAATAAGTAATATGGAGTTCATGCCCAATTCAATCAGCTGAATAAATAGCAGTACTCCTACATTAAAAAAAAAACCTGCAGCAGAGCCTTCCAGAGGTCCTTGCTTCTCAGCCAGTCTCCCAGAATTTCATGCCAATGAGGTTTGAGCAGAGGGACACTGGGATTGCCACCAGAGCGTCCTGACACCTCCTATCTAAGGTATTACTAGAAACTTGAAAATAAAATAGCACTGTAACACTGTCCTCCGGTTGTTCATCGATTTGCTCGAGTTGGTCCAGTATCGTCTCCATTGTGAGACTTGTTACTGTGTTTGGCATATCGAATACATCACCGGAGCTTGCCAGGCTTTTCCACGTGGGCAAGATACTCTCGGTAGCTTCTTGGGCTTTCCGAGAGGGGTGGGGTAATTGAACTCAGGTCTCAGGTCGGCCGTGTGGGCCGCGTGCAAGGCAAACGCCAAGGCAAAAGCCCTGCCACCTGCTGTGCTATCGTTTCAGCCCAGCTAGCTGAGGAAAGCAATTTTTCAGGGATCATTTTATTTGGGGTTTTTTGTTTTTCTTTTTGGATTTTCAGGCCACACCCAGCAGTGCTCAGGGCTTATACGCCTGACTTTGTGCTGTGGGATCACTCTTGGGATGCCGGGGATTGAACCATGGTCAGCTGTATGCAAGGCAAAGGCCTGACTCTCTTTAGCCCCTTAAGCCTCCATTTTGGCCACAGCAATCTTTCACTTGCACACAGCAGAACCTAACCCTGAGAATTGGTGGAGTCAGAAAGGAAACAATGGATGGTGTGGCTCTGAAGCCATTCCCAGAACAACTCCCATGCCTCTCTCTAGACAAGATTTGTGTGGTGAGAGAGAGAGAGATAAGAGGTGAGGATTTACACAGGAAGCATGCCAAATGTTGTTGCAACTGGGATGGACTTCTGAACTTCTAACACAGGAAAACGGAGTCTTTCACTTTTATTATTATTATTATTATTATTTTAATAAGGTCAGAAGGGTGCTTGGAAGGCAGCTATGCTATCGATAGCACAGCGGTAGGGCGTTTGCCTTGCACGCAGCCAACATGGCCAACCCGAGTTCGATTCCTCTCCCCCTCTCGGAGAGCCCAGCAAGCTACCGAGAGTATCTTGCCCGCACAGCAGAGCCTGGCAAGCTCCCCGTGACGTATTCGATATGCCAAACACAGTAACAACAAAGTCTCCAATGGAGATGTTACTGGGCCCGCTTGAGCAAATCGATGATCAACGGGAGGGCCTTTACTTACTTTTTACTTACAGAAGGGTGCTAAGCAATAAATGACTGGGTTTTGTTGTTGTTGTGAGTTTCTCTCCCCCGCCACCCGCCCCGAGCAGAGCCTCAGCAGCTGAGGACCTCTGGAGCCAGCCACGGCCATGCTGGGACCACTCTCCACACGTCCAGATGGGCCTCATGCATGAAAGAACTGGCAGAGGAACCCAGGCATGCGGGTTCCGGGGCTGAGGTCTCCAAGCCTACTCAGATTGGGACTGGGCCTTCTCCACCCAGACCCCACCTCCCCCATCTTCCAGTAGGTAGGCGTCACACCCACCAGCTGCTGCCAGCACCAGGTTGGTCCCATCAACGGCCAAGACGCAGAGACTATAAAAATCAGCTCCTGGAAGCACGCGGCCATGCGACATCTTATTTTTTCCTTTGGAGAACCTGGCAGGCTACCAAAAGTATCCTGCCCACACGGCAGAGTCTGGCAAACTTCCCGTGCCATACTCAATATGCCAAATACCAGTAACAATGATGGGGCTCATTCTCCTAATCCTGAAAGAGCATTGAAATGGCTCTTTTAAAATCTCAGGGCTAGGAAGGAGACGTTACTGGTGCCTGCTCGAGGAAATCGACGAACAACAGAATGATCGTGATCGTGATCATGATTATTTTAATTAAATCACAATGAGATCAACAGTTAGAAAGTTGTCCATGATTAGGTTTCATTCATACAATGTTCCGTCACTCATCCCTTCGCCAATGTACATTTCCCGCCATCAATATCCCCCGTTTCCTGTCTTCCAGCCCTCCACCCAGTCTCTCTCTTTCCTTTGGGTCATTATGGTTCGTGATACAGCTACTGTAAGGTTATCATAAGGTGTATTCCTTTACCTTCTTTCCGTACCCAATTCTTGTCCAGAGTGATCATTTCCAGCTGTCGTTGTCATAGAGGTCCTTCCTCTATTCTAATTGCCCTCTCCCCTCTTCCTCCACTTGTGGCAAGTTTACAACCGTGGACCAGTTTTTCTGACCCTCATTTCTATTGTCCTTGGGTAATGGTCGCATACTGTGTTTTTTTATATCCCACCAGCTTACCTGGGAATATCTTCTTCAATGGTTGCACAGCCATACAGAAACACGATCACCCCAATGACAGACGATGGGATGAGGAAGTAGGTATATAACCCCAGCCAGGCAAAATACAGTCCGATTTTTTCTCCAAAATACTTTCTGGAAAAGCAAGAAAAGGAAACACAAATGAAGCCTATCACATCCTTTTCTTCTTCTTCTTCATGTTTGTTTTAAATTTACTGAGGGGGGGGGTTGGGTTTGTCACCGTAAATGGAAAAGGAGAGAAAATTACAGAGGTCAGAAGCAATCAGTGACTGGGTTTTGTTGTTGTGAAACAAATGACGCCAATAGTCATGAGAAGGATTCCAGACCTAACAGCAAACTCAAAAGATGTCGTATACTTTGGCATCTTTATCAAACCTGAATAAAACACATTATTTCATGAATGCCAGTATTCAATCCATGAAAGAATACACAGGTTTGGAATTGACTTATTTACAGAAAATATTCAAAGGATATATTTGCATATGTATACTTAAGTATAAACGAATGAAGACACCCTCATAGAGAAATGACTGGAAAAAAATTGAGAAAATATTAATCACAATTTATTTAGATAATAGCATTGATCCATGTCCTTTAATTCCTTGTTTTTTCTTCTGTATTTTAAACTCTCTACAGTGTTAAAGAGCTACTTTTATAATCAAAAGCATTTTTTTTTTGCTTTTTGTGTCACACCCAACAATGCACAGGGGTTACTCCTGGCTCATGCACTCAGGGAATTACTTCTGGTGGTGCTTGGGGGACCATGTGGGATGCTGGGAACCAAACCCAGGTCGGCCGCGTGCAAGGCAAATGTCCTACCCACTGTGCTATCATTCCAGCCCTCAAAAGCAATTTTTAAGAAGAAAACTTACCCACACATGCCTTTTTAATACCTTGTTCATAAAACTAGTGAATTATTACTTTGAGCCTCTAAAGAGGGATTTTTCCCCCCTTAGATAAATATTGATTATAGATGCCTGATGAGAAAAACACAATCCACAGAGGGGCAGTATGTTTTAGTTCTCAAGAGTCTCTGACAGATGAATGCAATCTTTCTATATCTATCCCTCTCTTTCTGACTCATTTCACTTAACATGACACTTTCCATGTAGTACCACTTGTATGTAAATTTCAAAACAGGAGACTAATACCCAAGAGTGGCCGAGATTAGTACCAGGAATTTTGCTCCATGGCTTGGAGGCCAGCCACACATGCTAGGGGAAAAGGGAGCTCAGATAGAGAAGGGAGCACCAAATAAAGGGTGTTGGGAGGATCCTCCCAGGATGGGAGAAGCATGTTGAAAGTAGACTATAGACCAAACATGGTTTCCATTCAATGCCTCTTTTGCAAACCACAACACCCAAAAGGAGAGAGAGAACAAAGGGGGAATGCCCTGCCACAGAGGCAGGGTGGGGTGGGGGGGGATGGGAGTGGGAGGATACTGGGACCCGTGGTGGTGGAAAATGGGCGCTGGTAGAGGGATGGGTACTTGATTATTGTATAACTGAAACCCAAGCACAAAAATTTCTAAGTCTACAACTGTACCTCATGGTGTTTCACTAATAAAAATTTTTAACAAAAAGAGTCTGACATAAAATACAGAAGAGAAATGAGATCTTATCCTTCCCTTGGTGGGAGGAATGAAAAAGGAGAAAAGGGAACAGAATTCACTAACAGCCAGAGGCTCTCCCCGACCTTGGGTGCCAACAACTGCACAATAATATCTTTCACCCGTACACCTTGAGAAATTTATACAATCTATGAAATACAATCTATGAAATCAGTCTTCTGCCCCCACGCCTGACTGTCCTCGCTCGCCGGGACCTCTTGGAGGGGAGCGGGTTGAGCTTTCCTCCCCGCCCCGACCAGGGCTCAGGCAGCCAAAGACCTCCAGGACCAGCCACCACCATGCTGAGACCACTCTCTGCACACATGAAGGTACTGGCAAAGTCACGCGGGTTCCAGGGCCGAGATCTCCAAATGTACTCGGATTTGGGCCGAGCATCCTCCACCCAGATCCTCCAAATTCCAGTAGGCGGGGGTCACACCCACCAACTGGCCCCCTGGTGCCGTGTAATCCCATCAGCGGCCAAGACTCAGAGACTATAAAAACCAGATCCCGGAACCGCGCGGCCACAAATGCGGCCGCGCGACATCTTTTTATGACATCTTATTATCTCATTCCTACTTTGGACAAACTGGCAGGCTACCAAATGTAGCCTGCCCACACGGCAGAGTCTGGCAAACTCCCCGTGGTGTACCCAATATGCCAAATACCAGTAACAATGATGGGTCTCATTCTCCTAAAGAGCCTTGAATATAATCTCAGGGCTAGGATGAAGGAGACGTTACTGGGGCCTGCTCGAGGCAATCGACGATTAACAGGATGATTTGTGATTTTTGTGATTTTGTGATGAAATCAAACTTTCCTTGAGCTCATCAGAGAGCAGAGGTGCTTATAAACTAGCCAGTTTAAAAGATGACAGGGCTTGAAAAAAATATACAGTGGATAGGGCACTTGCCTTGTAAGTGAAAGACCTGGGTTTGGTTCTTGGCACTAAGTATGGTTCCCTGAACACCACCAGAAACAGTCCCTGAGCTCAGAATCAGGAGTAAACACTGAGTACAGCTAGTACAGCTGGGTGTGGCCTCAAAATGACTCTCCCCAACACAAAAAAGATAAGCCCTCCAAGGAAAGATGAGACATAACTATTGTACACAGGTCTAGAGGAAGAGTACAATGAGTAAGATGCTTGCCTTGTATGCAGCTAGTCAGGATTCAATCCTGGCACCATATGTTCCCCCAGGCAGAGGTGCTTATCCCTCCCACCAGGAGGGATCCCTGAAGTGCAGAGCCAGGATTGAGCCCTGGCCCTGAGCACCACTAGGTGTGACCTCAAACCAAGAAGAAGGAATAGGAGGACAAAGAGGAGGAGGAGGAAGAGGAGGAGGAGGAGGAGAACAAGGAAGAAGAGGAGGAAGAAGAGGAGCAGTAGTGAAGGAAGGAAAGAAGGAGGAGGAAGAAGGAAGGAAGGAAGGAAGGAAGGAAGGGAGGGAGGGAGGGAGGGAGGGAGGGAGGGAGGAAGGAAGGAAGGAAGGAAGGAAGGAAGGAAGGAAGGAAGGAAGGAAGGGAAATCATTGTACATACAACAAAATATGAAAGGAAAAGTGAGTCACCATCAAAGTGAAAGCAACAGTTAAAATTGCTAAAAATCTAGAAAATTGAATAGAAGTTTTATGATAGAATTATCTGGGAACTACCAACAGAACAGAAGTTTGCAATGCAATAGATTAATCACTTTGAGGTTCTATTCAAAGACCATTGTGAAGGTACTGTTGAGGAAGACGGGCAAATTTGGCAATTCCAGTGACCCTCCTGAACTGTACACAAGAGAGACTACCTTGACAGTGGAGGAGTGCAGGGATGAGAACCAGGGCAACCAAGTAAAGAAAATTAGTCATTTTAAATCTTGCCAACATAAGGGGTAGCCAATCATATACAACATGGAAATGGCTTAAATGTGGGATTTAGAACATTTAGAGGGGGCACAGGTGAGAGAACTTCCTCTTTGACTCTTCACCTATTCCAGGTTTAAATACAACTCACCTTAAGTTTATACTGACTTTCAAATACAATATCCAGAAGTCAATTTTTAAAAACTCAGAGAAGCATTAAAAAGTGTTTTAGACTCACCACCAAAAAATATGGAAGTAGGGACCAGAAGAAGATAGTACAACAATTAAGGTATACTCCTGGCATGCACCCAACCTGGGTTTAATTCCTGGTACCACTTGGTACCTCAAGCATTGCTGGGAGCACCTCTGGAGGTCCCTCGAGCATGTCTGATGTGACCTGGATAATCCCCAGCACCACACTCAGGGTTCACTTGCATTACATCCTCCATCTTTTGCATTGGACCACTAGTCCAATTGGCCAAGAATCATCCTTGGAACTAAAAGGCCTCCTGAACATCCATCACTTGTGAGATCCTCCAAAATAAATAAGGAAATCAATAAAACCAAAATTAATCTAGATGTCAGAATTATGGTACAGGTGTTTTAAATAATTATAATTGATATGTCAAAGAAGAATCTGATGCAAAATATGAGAAGACTTGGAATTTCCACAGAGACAAAACTGGAAAGTGGAATTGCTCAAAACAAAAACCACAAATGAAATCAGATATAAAAAATGTCTTCATTAGAGTGCCTTAGCAAGAGACTAAACACAGCTGAGGAAAGATTCAGTTTAATATTTGCTCTTAATACAAGTCAATAAATATTATTCAAACTAAGGCACCAAAAGATCAAAAAAATGAAGAGGGGAAAAAAGTAAAATAACTTACAAGCAAGAGCTTTCGGACAATATCCAAGGACCTATTGTACATGTAATTAAAGTCCCAAAGGATTAATAAAAAAGGAAGAAAAAATATTGAATGGATTATGACTAAGAATTTTCCAAAATTAATGAAAAACAACAAGATACAGAGCCAAGAACTCCAGAGAATCCCAAGAAGAATAAATACAAAAACAAATATGAAAACCCATATATCATAACCAAATCACTGAAGATTGTGACCAAACTTCTGAAAATCTTTAATCTGGAATGCCAGGGAGTGGGAAGTGAGAGACAAAGGAAGATAGTATATAAGTAAAACAAAGTCAATGTTTGCAGCCAATTTCTTGGTGGATCTATACAAAACGCACGAAAAAGTGGAAAACTCAAAGTATGGAAAGAAAGAAAAAAGTCAATCCAGAATATTATATACAAAGGAAATACACTCTTAAAAACGAAGACAAATCAAAGACTATCTGAGCAAACTCATTGTCAAAAATCTAAACTACAAGAAACGTTAAAGGGGGCTCTTTAGGCAAGAGGAGAATGATTCCAGTTAAAATTGTTAATCTACACACCAAAATGATGGTGTGAGTGAGTAAAAGAATGACAAATATAAGGCATACTTTTCTAATTTCTTTAAAAGATAATTCACTATCTAAAGTATGAATTATCAATGGAAAAAATATTCCCCAAAGGGGATGGACTTAGTTCTTTGGAAACCATAAATTATATTAGTTGTCATAGTGAGTTTTTTCTCTCTCTGGTGGTGGGGGGGGGGGGGTTGAGCCATACCCGGCAATACTTAGGGCTTACCCCTGGCTCTGCACTCAAAGGATCATCCTGGTGGTGCTCAGGGAACCATATGAGATCAAACCCAGGTGGCTGTGTGTAAGGCAAGTACCCAAGTACCCTGCAACTATACTATATCTGTGAGCATAACTAGGGAGCTGGAGAAATAGTACAGTAGACAAGGCACAGACTGCAGGCAGCCAAACCAGATTCAATCCCTGCCACCCAATATGGTTCCCTGAGTCCCACCATAATTGATCCCTGGGTGCAGAGCCAGGAATAAACCCTGAGTACTGCTGAGTGTGGTTTTAAAAATGGACCTAACCAATAGGTAAATATTGGAAATAAGATGGAATCAAAAGATACATTCATTCCAAAGGAAGACAGAGAATAAAGGAAAATCACATTAAAGATCACATTAAATGTAAAGATACCAGGAGCCCATTTTAAATATTAAGATACCTATAGAATAAAATTAAGCAATGAAAATATATATATATATATATCATGTAAACATGAATCAAAAGGAAGATGAAACTGGGTATACACCAGAGAAAATAACATTGTTAGGGATAAAAAGAATCATCAAATAATGATAAAGTGGTCATTTCATTAAGAAGATCCAAAAATGTGCACATCTAATGCACTATAGCACTGTAGTACTGTCCTCCCATTGTTCATCGATTTTCTCGAGTGGGCCCAGTAACCTTTTCATCATGAGACTTGTTGTTACTGTGTTTGGCATATCAAATATTCACGGGTAGCTTGCCAGTCTTTGAATTGCGGGCGAGATACTCTCAGTAGCTTGCCAGGCTCTCCGAGAGGGGTGGAGGAATCGAACTTGGGTCAGCGCCTGGGCTGCGTGAAAGGCAAATGCCCTACCTGCTGTGCTATTGCTCCAGAGACAAAAAATATATATAATAAAAACTGATAGAACTGAAATGATAAATAGGCAAATACTTAAGTGTAATTTAGACTTTAAAATACCAAAGATATGAAAGGCATTACATGTCAATTTGATCAGGTCCACATTTATAGAACACTCCACCAAAACACAGAAAACTCATCTTTTTTCATACATTTTCACCAAATTGGACCACTTTCTGACTCATAATGCAAGTTAACAAACTTTAAATGAGTGAAACAAATTTTGTTGCCTGACTACAACTGAATTTAACTAGAAAGTAACAGCAGAAATATAAGTGCCCAAATGCAAGTTCAATCAGATCATACCTATGGTTGATAGAATTATAATCTAAGAATGCTGGTGGAGACATACAGGCACTCTGGAGTGGGTATGGTGTAACAGCAAGCACGTGTGAGAAATATTGTAAAATATCATTCTAATAACATTCTACATAACTTATGGGTTAAAAACAGTATCATATAATATGTTAGAGAAAATATTTGCTTGACAGTGAGAAGACAACATATCAAAATTTATGGTGAAAGGTAAAGGTAAAGGCCCTCCCGTTGATCATCGATTTGCTAGAGTGGGCCCAGTAACGTCTCCATTGGAGACTTTGTTGTTACTGTGTTTGGCATATCGAATACGTCACGGGGAGCGTGCCAGGCTCTACCGTGTGGGCGAGATACTCTCGGTAGCTTGCTGGGCTCTCCGAGAGGGGCGGAGGAATCGAACTCGGGTCGGCCATGTTGGCAGCGTGCAAGGCAAACGCTCTACCGCTGTGCTATCGCTCTAGCCCTATTAAAGCAATGCTTGGAAATGTACAGGATTGGATATTTGTCCTAACATAAGACAGGATTAAATCAATAACCTAAGCTTATACTTTAGTCACTGTCACTGTCCTCCCATTGTTCATCGATTTGCTCGAGCAGGCCCTGTAACATTGTGAGACTTGTTAATGTGTTTGGCATATCGAATATGTCAGGCTTTGCCGTGCGGGCGAGCTACTCCAAGAGGGGCGGAGGAATCAAACTCGGGTCTGCCATGTTGGCTGCGTGCAAGGCAAATATCCTACCCGCTGTGCTATCGCTCCAGCCCACTTTAACTTTACTAGAAGAACAAATTCAATTCAATGAAAATACAAGGAAAGAAATAACAAAAGGAGGAAGCTGAAGTCTGTAAAATTGAAAACAGGGAAATAATAAAGTCAACTAAAACTGACTGAAAGGCTAGCTGAAACTTATCAATGTTTAGCTGGACCCATCCAGAAAATGGAAGTTAAAACACAAATTTTCAATGTTTTGGATTCCCTCCAGTTCTTACTTTCCATTACTATGTGATATAGGTTGTCTTTTTATCTTATCTTCTCTACTAGTTTGGGCTACTGATCTCTGGAGGAAGAGTCAGAATGTCGGGAGAGAGGGAGAGAGATTACTGACCTGCTGCTTTCATCTCTGTCTTGTTTCGCCTCACTTCTAACTCCCACCCCACCTCTTCTAGGTGAGAAAAATGAAAGCTCCCTTGAATAAACAGACTTGTCCAAAGTTACATTGACTGATCCATGGTAGAACAAGAATTTGACCTCTTGTCATCAAGAGCAGCAATAGTAGCTGGTGTTTCTTAAAGGCCAGTCATTTGCCAACTCTGTTCTAAGAAGATTACAATAATTCTCTTAGTTTCTGGTCTTCTCAACTGTATGGCACAGTATGCTAATATACTCAAGTTCTAAATGAAGAAATTGGTGTGTGAAAAGAATAATTCAAAGTCCCATATCAGTTAAGAAAAAGAGTCTTCAAAGACAGTGAGTCTAATTTGAAGTTCTAGTAATTAACCAGTATGTTGTATGGACTTTTAAGAGGGATGGATAGAAGGACAGGAAATTGGTAAGGAAGGGACATACCCAGAGAATATATGCTGAGTTGAGAAGGATCACCTCCCCTCCATTCAACCATCACAGCCATGTTCTTATATTTTTTTTCCAGCTTCAGAGATGGAAAACTCATGCCATCTACAATCTTTCCCCCCGTTGCCGGCTATGTTTTTGCTTAAGGAGTCAATTTAATTAGTTAAATCTGACTAGGGGACTTGAGCACTTCTTCCAGGAAAACATCTGCATTTAACAGAAGTGAAATGGAGACAGATTTCAGTCTTCATCTCCTTTCAGCACTCAGTTCTTTGGCATAGAGATCCCTTCTCTATCCTTGCTGCCCTCCCCACATCACCACTTGTCACAAGTTTCCAACCATGGACCATTCCTCCTGGTCCTTGTTTCCACTGTCCTTGGGCATAAGTCTCATACTATGTTTCTGTATATCCCACAAATGAGCTCAATCATTCTGTGTCTGTCCCTCACCCTCTGACTCATTTCACTCAGCATGGGGTGGGGGAGGAGAGGGGGAGACTGAGTCAGGACTCAGGTTAAGCCCTGTCCCTCGAACCCCATTTTTTTAAAAAACACCCCGTTTTGCCTGAAGGAACATTCCGAAGTTTCAAGGGCTAGTATTCCTGAGGGACAGAGCCCCCTCCCCCAAAGCTGCCACATTTAATGCCCCCCCCCAACGTGCACACTGTTTCTGTGTGTGGGTGAACAGAAGTGGGGGGTGGGGCATTGGGGAGCCCTGAGCCCCTGCCCACCGTGCCTATATCTAATATATAAATGCAGAGATGTGCATGCAAAAAAAAAAAAAAAAGGAGAACCTGGCAGGCTACTGAGGGTGTCCTGCCCGCATGGGGCAGAGTCTGGCAAACTTACCATGTCGTACTCAGTATGCCAAATACCACTAACAATGATGGGTCTCATTCTCCTAACCCTGAAAGAGTACGACTCTTTAAAATCTGGCTCTTTAAAATCTCAGGGCTAGAAAGAAGGAGATATTACTGGTGCCTGCTCGAGGCAATCGACAAACAACAGGATGATCATGATCATGATTGTGATTGTGATAATTCTTCATATTCATCCATTTATATGTGAATTTCATGACTTCATTAATATGATAACCTTTCAGTACCTGTATTGCAAGCCAAATTGCCCAGGAGAGGGGGGAGAGAGAGAGAGTGAAGGAGAGAGAGGGATAGGGAGAGAAGGAGAGAGAGAGAGAGAGAGAGAGAGAGAGAGAAGTGCCTGCCGCAGATATAGGCTGTAGGGAGAAGAGTGGGAGAGAAACTGGGGATATAGTGGGGATAACTGGTGGAGGGATGGGTGTTGGAACACTGTATGACTAAAACACGATCATGAAAGCTTTTTAACTGTGTCTCATAATGATTCAACAAAAAAAATATTTTCAAGAGTTCAGATTCATCTATGGGAATGGAGTCAGCTCCAGCTGCCTGGGGTGGCATGGGAGAAAATATAGCCAGTATGGCCAGAATCTACTGTCTTCCAGAGGAAAAAATGTTACTCTGTATTTCTTCTAAATTTTAAATGCCTGTGATTAATTCAACTGAAAAAAATATTCAAAAAGTCAAACAAAAGATATCTGAGAACTGAGTAATGTTTAAGGGGTTTGAGCAGGCACCCTCTGTGCTCTGAGTGGGGAGGGCTGGCTAGGTTGCTGACCTCTCTTTATTCCCAACTTGGGAGACTCAACTTTCCTAAGCTTCTCTCTTTTTCCCACTGGAAAATATGTCACTATGAAAAAAGAGGAAGGTATATGAAGACACAGCAAGTTAGCTGACGAAGATCATATTATCCTAAAGATCCATGTCATCCACTACACTAAAATGAAGCTTCTGTTCACTGAACACTCTTGAGTGAGTGAAAATACGGCCACAGAATGTGGGGGGAAAACTTGTGCATACACATACTATACATATGTGTGTACACACATACACATATGTGTATACATATACATATGCGTATATATACATCATACACAACAATGGACTTGTATCCAGACTGCATTTTGAACTTGTATGCATTAGGAAAAGAGAAGCAGGCAACCCAATAGAAAAATAAATAAATACTTGAAGGGACCCCTCATAAAATACATATCATATATTAAAATGACCTCTACTTTCTTAATCATTATACCCTTAGGGAAGCACTGTAGCACTGTCCTCCCATTGTTCATCGATTTGCTCGAGCGGGCCCAGTAACGTCTCCATCGTGAGACTTCTTGTTACTGTGTTTGGCATATCGAATATGTCACCGGGAGCTTGCCAGGCTTTGCCGTGCGGGCGAGATACTCTCAGTAGCTTGCCGAAATGGAAAGCAAATGGCAATGCAATACCAATATACAGTGAGGAGAATGGCATAAATGGAAAAGTATTGGAATCTCTCTACATCTCTGCAAATGTCGAGAAACCAGATGTCAACATGACACTGACGGGTGTACATAGGTAGAGTCACATTGGAAAAACTGCATGTCACTAAGTATCACACATTGGCCTTTCCTATCATCCAGCAATGCTGTTCCCATGTATACACACCAGAAATGGGCACATGTTCACCTAGAAACACAAGTGCTTCAAATGTAATCATGGCAGCACTATTTGCTATAGCCCAAATCTGGAAACTCCAAATGCATATAAGCAATAGAATGAATAAATGAGCAGTGATGCATTTGCCCAAAGGAAAATTATACAGCAGTGAGAATGGCTCAGTTACAAACACACACACACACAACCATGCTGGAAAAATCTCACAATGGTACAAAAGAAGTCAGAATTTATAAGTATTTCCTTCTATTTGCATAATGTTTGAAAACAAAATAGTTGTGCTAGAAATTCGGATAGTAGTTTGCTTTAAGATGGTAGAAAGTGGAAAGGAATTAGGTGGGGGCATGGAAACTTTTGGTAATGAAGTCATGAAAAGCTGAATGACAATCTAGTAAATAATACACCATAGATATGACAGTGGTCCCAACACACAACCATGCTGGAAAATCTAAAGTTACTGCATAGCCAAAGTATGAAGCAGAAGCAGATTATATTGTCAAGTTCGTGTTATTACATCCTAGAGTAGGGTTTCTTAAATTTTTTCCATTTTCAACCTCTTTCCCCTCAAGAAATATTTATGCAGGACCTGAGCAATAGCAGAGCGGGTAGGGCATTTGCCTTGCATGCGGCTGACCCAGGTTCAATCCCCGGCACCCCATATTGTCTCCAAAGCACCCCCAGGAGTAATTCCTAAGTGCAGAGCCAGGAGTAACCCCTGAGCATCGCTGGGTGTGACCCAAAATGCAGAAAAAAATATGTAACCCCAGGTATATATGTATACAAATCAATCATTTACTGATAATAAATCACAAAGAATTTTTATTTTAAAACACATTTGTAAGACTTTCACCACATTCAGTTATGCAACCCCACAGTGCATCACAACCTACTGTTTAAGAAGTTAGTTTCTAGGATATTCACTCGACAGTAAAATTGACTTAATTGTACTATTTGAGAACGTCATGTTTTGCCTTGCTCTGAATACAAATTTCATGAGTATGTTCAGTTTGCAAAATCTCAGTGAAATGCATATTTATTAATACACCCAGATATAATACTTTTTTGTTGTTGTTTTAGGACCCCACCCAGCAGTGCTCAGGGGACCAAAGGGATTGAACCAGAGCCAGCCGAATTCAAGGCAAGCACCTTAACTCCTGTGCTATCTCTTTAGCACTATAATTTTTAGAGGGCTTTAAAACAAATACCACATGTACTATAACGACAGGCCAACAAATCCTCCTGGTAGTGTCTTGGCCATTCCCTTGTCTTCTAGTGAAATGGCATTTTAGTCCACAGCAGGTGGACATATCACCTGGGCTCCATCTATCAGCATGGATTTTCCACCTAAATAACGCTCAGAAAACCTGGTTACCAAGAGAGCGGGGCAGCCGGTCCCAGGATGCAAGGTGGGCATGCAGCAAAGCAGCCCAGGGCAATGACACTGGCCGAGGGATGTCTACCCACTCCCAGGGGAGGAGAAGAAGAGCTGGAGATGAGTATCTCAGAGCAGACACGCCAGGAGGGTGTGGTCCAGGGGAGCAGGCCCCGGCAGACAGAGTGGGGGCCACTCCTGCTCTCAAGTCCTGCCAAGCCCGCCTCAGTCTGACAGCCTTGCATTCTGGCAACTTCCTTCCTGGCCTTCCACAGAGCTGTCAGACTTTCCTGATCCCCCTCAGGAGACAGATTAAAGGTAAACCCACTTGGATGCCCTGAGCAATATTTGTGGGCAGGTGCAGGGTAAGCCGGAAAGAAAGTTATGAGTCTTTATAATTAAAGTTCACAATGCTTTCTTCTCTGGAAGACAGCCTGGAAATTCCCAGCTCCCCTAGAAGTCAGGCCAGCCAACAGGGGTGAAGCCATGAGCGGGGCCAAGATGGCGCCTGCCTTTGCAGTCAGCACCCTATTCCATTGCCCTCAGCTCTGGGGGAGACTGTGGAGACCAGGGCTGGTGCGGTTGGTAGGGAGTCAGTCCTGAAGCACAAGGGGGAGAAATCTATTAGGCACAACCCAGGTGCCAAGCCCTAGGTTACGAGCTTTCACCACAGGTAATGTTTACAAAACCTCATCAGGCAAGTTAAAAATTAGTATTGGGATTAAGCTTAGATTCAGATTGGCAGTGCACTTAAAGGTGACCGGGTCTTTTCAGGTTTTTGAAACTTGTCTCTTGGGGATGAATTGTTGAGTCAGATCAGGGCTCAGACTCCTGGGCAGAATGGCCTCCCAGCTCAAGGGGTCTGCCCCCATGCCAGGTAGTATCCACACGAAAAGGACATGGGCACATCCTCACCATGGAAGAGGATGCACTTCCTGCCCACAGACTGTCCATTGGGAATTTCTTGGTCTTGACCAGTATTTCCCAAAGTGAGTGAATGACTCAGAAGTTATTGCTTGGGGGGGGTGGGGGGGGGGGAGCAGATTTATCATTTGTTTGTTGAGACGAATTTTCAGTAGAATGCTTAATGATTTTTTTAATTTTTGTTTTGTCTGTTGTTATTTTCATTTATTTTTCCTTTTTCTGAAAAGGGTGCTATAAGACAAAGAAGTGTGGGAATCTCTGGCTGAGATCCTGCAGTGCCATCTTATCTCTGCTGCTTGGCAGGTGAGCTGGACTGACTGGCCCCCAGTGCTGTGTGGGCATTCACCCATGAGTGGCCAGGCCAGCAGGGCCTCAATGGGCCATGCAGCTAATGTTACCAGGATGTGCTACCTCTTCCTTGTCCCTGCCTCAAGCTCTCCAGGACCACTGTGTGTGAGAGCATCTGAACCTACTAGACCCGTATATGGGCTATGGGCTGGGAATGGGGGTGGTGGCACCATGTTCCTAGATGCTTTTCTTAGCCACACTGGTTAGACACGCAGGCAGTGCCATGGCACTCTGACACTAACCTGGATTTCGGTCCTATTATTTCTAAGGCCACATTTGAGGAGATGGGGTGCAAATCCTGGTTACCAGGGTTTGTCATCACATTTCTAAGGTTTCTCCTCCCCCACTTCCTGCCCCAACTCTATCCTTTCATTCAATAACAGAGCAATCTGTCCCCACTGTAAGGGGGACCCAGAAGAATAACCTTCAGCTCAACAGCTACCCCCTTAGAACCTTTCAAAACCTTCACTCCTTTCATTCTAATAGCTTCTCATTGGAAAACTTAAAACTTCCTTGCAGAGCTAATAGGAATTTCCCCGTTTTGTATTTGCTTTATCACCTCCAACCACTCCTAGAGAAGACTTATCCATCCTCCTCCTTTCCCGGACATAGCAATAGGGGATGGAGAGAGAAGTCCGTAGAATTGTTGTGAAGAAACCCAAGAAGAGAGTTGGAAACCCGAGACAGCAAGTAAGGAGCTTGTCTTTCACAGAGCCAACCCAGCTTCACTCCCCAGTACTTCACATGGTCCCCCGAGCCCCATCAGAGCCAGGAGTAAGCCCTGAGCATTGCCATGTTTGGGGATGTGACCCAAAAACCAAATAAATAAATAGCAGTTTTTTAAAAAACACAGGACCCAAAATAAGAGCGAGAGAACAAGGGGGAATGCCCTGACAGAGAGGCAGGGTGGGATGGGGGAAACAGGGGGGTGGAGGATGGGCACTGGTGGAGGGATGGGTACTTGATCATTGTATAACTGAAACCCAAGCACAAAAATTTGTAAGTCTATAACTGTACCTCATGGTGTTTCACTAATAAAAAAAAGAGAGTTGAAAGTAATTCAAACATCCCCAGTACAGAACGAATATAATCAATTTCTCTTTTTACAGGGCCCACAAATGTAGGCCCAGAAGCTCACAATCTTTCTCTCTGGTGCCTCTAGACATGTAGGGAAGGACCCTAAACCACAGGTTATTAAGTTCCCAAAGCCTGTGATCCCCAACTGCAGTCACATCTGACCAACAGCCTGGCAAGTCAGGGTCTAATCCTAGCCTGGATCACATGGATTGGCATACAGCTGAATTCCTGCTATTGCTCCAAGGAATGACACTGCCTCCCCTCAAGTACATGCCAGCAGAGATAGTGGCAGGCTATGCTGATGATGAAGAGTGTAATAGCCAGAAGAGCCTGAGTTCCTGACTCTCACAGGGAGGTCAAGAGAAGGCACCCTTCAGAAATAGTACATTTTAATACTACTGACAAATTAACAAAGAACAATAAGAGGCAGGGCATGGAGCTCAGGAACAGAGTACTTGCCTGATGCCTCTGAATTTTGGGTGATGTGGTGATGGAGATGGAACCCATTACCGCATCACCCAAAGTCCAGAGGGATCAAGGTGAGGTTCAAGTGATAGAGCACAGACCTTGCATATAGAGGCCCTGGCTTCAATCCCTAGCTCTGCATGTCTATCCCCATATAACACCAGGTATGGTTAAATAACACAATAAGAGAGAAATTTTAAGAGGAATGGAGAGATAATACAGTGGGAAGTGCACTTACATTTGCTCATAGTCAATGCAGGTCTCCAGACCCCATGTGGTCCCCCAAGCTCTTCCAGGAGTGGTCCCTGAACACGGTGCCAAGAGTAAGCCCTGAGCACCTCCAGAAGTGACCCCCAAACCAAAAAAAAATAGAAAAAGTAGAGTAAGACATAGCTAGGCTCAAGATGATGGGTCCTCATCAAACCAAGCTCAGCTCCAGTCCTGACTTTCAGAGACAACACAGATGCCAACTAACGGGAACTGCTCAGAAGTCTCAAGGTTTTCTGGGGGTAGTGGGGAAGTCATACTACTTGGAATCAAGGAACCCAGAATCTGTGCCACTTCTGTCAAGTAGACCCCTTATCCCTACCAAGTTCTCTCGTTTCAATGGTTTTTAGATAAACAACTAATGGGAAGGAACATGCAAAACTAGGCTGACGGTATTCCAGAACAGGCTAGGTTGCTGCATTCCAGCACAGACCTTGCCAGCGGATGTGTGGAGAGGAGCATATGGTTTTCCAAAACCTAGGAAAACCCAGTCCAGAAAAGTGAGATACTAAATCCAAGGTGAACCGGATATGGGAATTACAAGCCAGAGGGCACTTATTTGATAGACAGTAAGTCAGAACTAGAAAAATAAGTTAAAACAAGCAAACGCAAGCAAGAAGAAATCAAGCTGCAGGAATTGGAGCTACAGTACATGGAATAGACACCCTAATTTGCACACGGCTGACCCTGGGTTTGATCCCCAGAAATCCACATGGTCTCCCAAACTCACCAGGAGTGATCCTTGAGTGCTGAGCCAGGTGTATACCCTGAGTACGGCCAGGTATGACCCCCAGAAGAAAGAAACTCAGCTGCAGAAAACATAGCATCCATACAACCCTGCTCAGGAACACACACACACACACACACACACACACAATAAACCAAGGCAAGTTTTGTGCTAGTTCTTCCCACCCCTTAGAAAAATAAGTTAAAACAAGCGGTTCAGTTCTTATGCACGTCTTACCTGCCAGGAGGAGACAGATCCCAAAATAAAATAAGTAGCTCTATTTTTGAGCCCTCACTTGGCCTGTGGGATGCTTTGCAAGATTGCTCTAAAGAATCCTTGAGAGAATAAGTCTTCGAAAGTAAGTGATTCCCTTTGGCAAATACAGACGATCCTTTCTCATGGCCCCACATCAGGCCCCACATAAGTAACCCTATATCAAGACACTGGGCTTACAGAGAGCTTGTGGTCTGAATTTCAGCCTCCTGTTAAAGCCTAGAATGTTCCTGGCATGTTACAGTGACTCCACAAGCATTTCTTTAATGAAAATTGACATCCCCACAGAAAACCCATAAAGTGATCACTAGATATATTCTTCGGCCTAAGGAGAACTCAGAGAAGTTGGGCCCACTTGTGTGAGGTCACACAGCTAAAGAAAATTGTGACTTCAACTCAGGACTACTTAATTCAGAACTGGCTAGACTAACTTACGTAGCATGTGTCTTTAGGAAACAGAGGAGATGCTAATGCAGGCTTGAGTCTCCCAATTTATAAATATTATGATCTATTTTATCTTCTAAAAGAATGGAAAACAGGAAGGATCCAGAGCCTACGATGGAGTTCAGTGGTAGAGTTCTTGTCTTGCATGTGTGAGGTCCTAGGTTCAGTCTCCAGCACCACAAAAAAGAAAAAAAAATAAAACCAATAGCAAGAAGAAACAGGAACATAAAGAACCATCTAATGTGATTCTCCATTCAACAGTTTACAAAACCCTACCCCATCCGGAAGCACATTAATATCAGAAAAGCCAGTGATGGCATATTTCCCAATGTCTATTGGTATAAAAAAGCAAGAAATAAACCGATTATTTAGACATTTTTCTGTTCATTAATGAATAGCATGAATGCTTCCAAGAAAACATCAGCTGATGATTAGAGACACATGTTCATGTCTAGTCCCCCAAACATCCCTCAAAACCATCCAACGCTTTTAGCCATGTTACAGTGTTTCATTTCATTCTTCAGAATTCTTTGCTTTCCACTTTAAATCAATCTTTAAAAATAATAAATACCAATAGCGAAATTCAACACACTTATGCAGAGCGAAAATTGAACAAATTCAATAAATGTGCCTGTAGGTACACAGATCCCTAAATTGTATACAACTAATAAAAATTATCATATTACAAAGATATTACTCATAAAACTAATGTTAAAAGGGATGGTTTTATTTTATCCAATTATATATAATTGGATTTGCATTTTTAGGAATCAAAACTCTCCCAACTACTATGTAAAGCCTACTTAAATGTACTTGAAACTCTAGGCCCTCCAAAACCTTTTTAAGCCCAATATTCAGGAATGAAAAGTAAATATAAGAAAATGAGTCTGTTAAATATTTAATCAAAAATATGTAAACATATACCAAATTTGTTGTCATAATGGCTTTGCCTACTTTGTGCTATATATATATATGTATATATATAACATATATATAGGCTGTGTTTTTATATCACCCAAGTCAAAGATTAAATACTCTTTTATTTAAAACCATATTTTTGTATATCCCTACATAGAGGAATACACATTCTTAACAAGAATACATAAAGTTTTTTAAATTATAAATCATATGTCAGATCACAACAAATCTTAATAAATTTAGTAACATTTAAATCATATCAAGCATCTTTCCAACCACAGTGATATCAAACTAGAAACCAATTATAAGAAAAAAAGAAATTGTACAAATATTTGTAGATTAAATTTCATGCTACTGAAAAATCAATAAGCCAGAGAACTTCAAAAATATCTTGAGATGGAAATACTACATATCAAAACTTAGGGGGTATACCAAATGAGGATCAGAACAATAAACAAATATAGCACTGTAGCACTGTCCTCCCGATTTGCTCAAGCAGACACCAGTAATGTCTCCATTGTGAAACTTGTTGTTACTGTTTTGGCATATCAAATACACCACGGGGAGCTTGCCAGGCTCTGCCATGGGGGCAGGATACTCTCATTAGCTTGCTGGGCTCTCTGAAAGAAATGAAGGAATGGAACCCGGGTCGGCCGCGTGCAAGGCAAAATGCCCTACCCGCTGTGCTATCGCTCCAGTCCAACCGACAACATGTATTAGAATAAAATCTATGACTTTTTAGTCGTATTCCAACAATATCACCTAGTTTCACTGATGCACAATTGGGAATGTGTCATAACCACTCAATAAACCTCAAGTATGGGTCAACTCCCCTTTTTTTTGTTTTGGGCCATTCCTGGCAGTGTTTAGGATTACTTAGGGGACCAGGCAGTGTCAAGATGGAACCCACAGATCCAGATCCATGGAACTCAGCCCTTTTGAATTCTGAAACTTGATCATTTTTTGTTTGGCACTAGACACCGTTGAGAACAAAGATGTTTGGTTATGTGGCCTATTGTTTACCTTTTGGTTAAGTATTTTGTAATTAACATTTGCTTTATGACTAATGTTGAATGCATCAGAATGTACTCAGTTGCAATGAAGGGGCTCTTGATGGGGGGTTTTCCCTCCCAATTTCTAATAAATGTGTAGAAACAAAGCATCTTTTCATAGAATAGGCTACTGACAGTTCACAAGAATTTGACTCACAGAGAGAAGACAGGACAAAAGCAACCACAGGTGTGATTAGAGCACTTTAGTGGCAGCACTCCCTGGAGAGTCTGTCTTTTAAAAAGCACATACATGTTACATATTATAACTTAAAAACGATGTGGTCTTTTTCCATATTTAAAAGTATCTGAATGGTGGTCTCTGAGTCCAGAGACTCAGAGACTATAAAAACCAGCTCCCGGAAGAGAACTGTGCAGTCTCCTGCCCCTGCGCCTGGCTGTCCTCGCCGGGGCCCACTGGAGGGGAGCAAGTTGAGCTTTCCTCCCCGCCCCGACCAGGGCTCCGGCAACCAAAGACCTCCAGGACCAGCCACCACCATGCTGAGACCACTCTCCACACACCTGAAGGTACCGGCAGAGGGACAAAGCCACGTGGGTTCCGGGGCCGAGATCTCCAAGCCTACTCGGATTGGGGCCAAGCATCCTCCACCCAGATCCTCCAAATTCCAGTAGGCGGGGGTCACACCCACCAACTGGCCCCCTGGCGCCGTGTAATCCCATCAGCAGCCAAGACTCAGAGACTATTATCTCATTCCTACTTTGGACAAACTGGCAGGCTGCCGAATGTAGCCTGCCCACACGGCAGAGTCTGGCAAATTCCCCGTGGCGTACCCAATATGCCAAATACCAGTAACAATGATGGGTCTCATTCTCCTAAAGAGCCCTGAATATAATCTCAGGGCTAGGATGAAGGAGACGTTACTGGGGCCTGCTCGAGGCAATAGATGAATAACAGGATGATTTGTGATTGTGTGATTGAATGGTGGTGGGATACGGATAGTAACTTGTGACGATCTTTTCCATTTTAGCCACGCTAACTGGTTTTGCTACACATCTTCAATGTGGCTTTAAGAGGACATTTGTGGAATTCTCTGGGAGGCTAAAAGGCTTAAACAAACAAACAAAAAAAAAACACCAAAGGCATGGTTGCTCCTAATGCCCCTTTCCTTGTTTTTGTCTCCCATTCTTTCTCTACTTCCCCTTCACTGTACATAATGCATTTCCAACACCAATCCTTTTCCGGTCTTCTTCTACCAGGACTAATGGCTTAATCACTATAGGAATTGAATGAACATCTAAAAGGCATTCTTTAAGGAAATGTACAAACATTACCAAAATTCATATAGAACCAAAATATTCCCCAAATAACCAAAGTAATCATGAAAAAATTGAATAAAATAGAGTTATTAAGCCTGCTCCCTGACTTCACACTGTACAGCAAAACTATATTAATCAAAACAGTGTTACTGGAATAAAAATAGACTCACATATTCATAGACTTGGTATCCCAGAATTAATTCTCACATAAATGGGCAATTAATTGATGACAAAGGAAACCAGAGTATACACAGGAAAATGGAAAGTATCTTAAATAAATGGTTTTGGGGAAAATTAGATGGCTACATTCAAAATAATTAAACTGGACCAGAAAAGTTACTACACACAGAAGTCAACTAAAACTTAATTAGTGACTAGATATTATATCTAAAACCATAAAATTCTTTAAAGAAAAGGATAGTAAGTAAGTAAGTAAGTAAAGGCCCTCCCGTTGATCATCGATTTGCTCGAGCGGGCCCAGTAACGTCTCCATTGGAGACTTTGTTGTTACTGTGTCTGGCATATCGAATACTCTCAGTAGCTTGCCGGATAGGCAAAATGATCCACAATAGCAGCATCAGGGATACTTTTGGGGATTCAATTCCATTAGCAAGGAAAACAAAAGAAAAAAATGAGATGACATCAAATGACGAAGTGCCTTCATGGCCAAAGAGACCGTCATTAAAATGAAACAACAACCAATAAAATGGCAAATAGTCATATACCAGACATCTCATATTAAAGATATATAGCACTGTAGCACTGTCCTCCCATTGTTCATTGATTTGCTCAAGCGGGCACCACTAACATCTCCATTGTGAGACTTGTTGTTACTGAATTTGGCATATCAAATATGTCACAGGGAGCTTGCCAGGCTTTGCCGTGCAGGTGGGATACTCTCGGTAGCTTGCCAGATTCTCTGAGAGGGGCGGAGCAATCAAACCCGGGTTGGCTGCTATCGCTTCAGTCCAAGATATATAAGGAACTTACAAACGTTAGCAACAACAATCAACCAGATCCAAAAATGGGGAGAAGAGCTTTAAAACATAAATAACCACACTTCATCAAAAAACACCCAGATCATGGCCTGATAGATAATACAGGGGTAAGTTGCTTGACTTGCACACAGCTGACCCAGATTTGATCCCCAGCACTACACATGATTCTCCAAGCACTGACAGAGACAGGAGTAATCCCTGAACACTATGGTGTGCCACTACCCAACACCCCAAAAAGAAAGAATACAGAAAATATCCACATGACCAATAGGAATGCTGCAGAGGGAAAATTGCTCATTATCAGTTATCATTAGGTAAATGCAAATCCAAGAAAAAAAAACAGATATTACCTCACTCCTGTGATAATGGCTCACATCAAAATAAAAAGGCCAGAAACAGCAAGTACTGACAGGGATTTGGAGAAATAGGAACACTTATACACCATTGGTAGGAATGTAAATTGATTATTAATTTATGGTAAATAGTACGGAGATTTCTCAAAACATCAAAAATAGATCTGCCATATGAACAGGCAGCTATACTTCTAAGAACAAAAACGCACCACTCTGGAAATATACGCATACATCTATATAACTGCAGTATTCTTCACAATATCCAAGACATATAGAAGAAATAGAAGAAAGAAAGAAAGAAAGAAAGAAAGAAAGAAAGAAAGAAAGAAAGAAAGAGTGGAAGAAAGAAAGAGTGGAAGAAAGAAAGAGTGGAAGAAAGAAAGAGTGGAAGGGAGGGAGGGATAGAGAGACAGGAAGAGAAAGAGAAAGAAAGAAAGAAAGAAAGAAAGAAAGAAAGAAAGAAAGAAAGAAAGAAAGAAAGAAAGAAAAAGGAGGGAGGGAGGGGGAAAGAAAGAAAGAAAGAAAGAAAGAAAGAAAGAAAGAAAGAAAGAAAGAAAGAAAGAAAGAAAGAAAGAAAGAAAGGGAACTGACAAAGACGAAAGGGGGGGGGAAACCCTCCTGTATTCTAGCTGCAGAATTGAGCTTATCAGAGGGGAGAGGAATAAGAGGAGCAAATCCATCCAGGAGAGAATAACAGTGATGAAAGCATATTGTTACTTTGATTGTGGTAATGATGTGGTAACTCCATTTGGGGAAAGTGTGAAATTTTACCCCTAAAATGTACTTTTGTAAACCAGCGTTATCTCAATTTAAAAATTAAAAATAAGCAAGCATATTTGCTCTAGGCATTACACCCCTTTTTGATGACAACTTTCTCCCAAATTGGTGCTCTCTGCTCCCTCAAGGAAAGGAAGAAAAAGAGATCCAACACTTCTACTGAGATCTAACACTGTTTCTAGCTCTAACAATAGCCCATTCCCTAGCTTATGAATTAGAAATCATTATTCCAATTAGAAAATAAGAAAAATTAGATTTAAAGAAGCTACACACCATGCCCAGACCTAAAGCCCATATCCAGTTAGTTCAAATCTGAATTTCCAGCCGACATCTAACCATCATAAGTCTTTGATTCTTCCAACCACACCACTGTTTTGCCAATTCCAAACACTTTCCAATGCTTAATTGTAATTCCCCTTTCTAACACTACAGTACCATTAATGGATAAGAGAATAAAAATAATTATATATCACACACACACACATAAAATCACACAGATTCTAAAAAATGAACCCTACAAAGTAAGAACAATCTTTGTTGTGTCATCTTGACCCAGAAGATCACCATGTGCCTCTGAGTCATGTTAATAATTATGGACGAGTAAAAATGGAAAAACTTCCCAACTGTTTTTCCAACAATTAAGATACATTATCCCAAGTACCATAAATCTTTCCTTTAGCAGTTTGTCAGAACAGCTTTCTCTGTCTAATATCTCTACAATGGACCTCCTTTGCCTCTAAGACTGCGCACACTCTTAATGGAATCCCTATCTATTCGGTGTCCAGAGGTAAATAATAATAATGTGCTGAGAATCAGAGTTTCCAAAGTTTGGTATAAGAGCAATTTAAAAACTGATAAACCAACCCATCCTCACAGAGAGGGGCAAAAATCCTTAGATATACCAGGAACACATGGGTGTTCATGATCCTTCCCAAAGTCCACTCCATCTCTCCAATTCAAGCATCTGACCCCATACCACCAAGGAGCCTTAGTGGCAAACATACTTCTCCTGATATATTCTAAAATCTACTTCTCTGTATTTTGCTTCTGCTTCTTATTATGATCAACAAAACTGAAATTGTGCCCAGTCCTTTATAGTTTGGCCAGAGACTGTTTGTTTGGAATCACACCACACCTGGCCATGCTCAAGGACTAATCCTGGGTCTGTCCTCAGAAGTGATGCCTGATGGTGTTCAGGAGACCATAAACAGTGCTGGGGATCTAACTAGTGTCAGTGGCATGCAAGGCAAGAGCCTCACCCCCATTATTATCTCTCCAGGCTTTGATTCTTTTTAGTACTGTTGCAAACCCTGTCGCAAGGAAACTTCCCAACCACTCTGAAGAATAGAGAAGAACAAATATTAACAATGGCAGATGCCCATAGTATGTCCAGGGTGTGCTATCACTGAACAAGGAATGCTGAGACTGACACCGTGCTTTCACCTACATTGTCTGAGCTCCAGCCGTGTGACTTCTTTCATTGTTTTACTCGTTTAATCTTGTCTTCCCAGACTTCCTGCAAGCACCTCCAGGCTTGTAAGTATTTTCCTCTTCACCTGGGCATTGCACAAGTCCCTTCTCTTTTCTGGCTCTTAATAAATCCCTGTTGTATGTGTGAATGAATGATGGAGTGCAATTAGCACCTTCTATGTATCAAATAACAGCAAGCAGAAGAAAGCAAGTTTTAGGTGATTCATAGAAGAGCCTTTTTATGAATAAGACCATTCAAGAGGAACACCAGCCTCTGAAGTCAAGTTGTTGATTCTCCAGAAGAATTTTCAAGTGGGTGGCATTTGGTCCCTAGGATTTTCCCCTTAGCATCACCTAACAAGAAATAGAGAATGAAGGGGCCCCTTGGGTCTTAGATGCAATCATGGTCCTGTTGCCTTCTCTTGGTAGCAAATGTGAACATAATTCAATGCTGCAGGCAAAGATTAGGTGCTTTCAGATACTTGAAAGGACTCTTGATGTGCCTAAGTCCAAAGCCACACCAGCTCAAAAAACCACTCCACATTTTGAAGACAGGAATGCCTGAAGGTGATGGACCCCCAAGAACTCAGTCCTCGGCTCTTAGAAAAAGATAAGAATCCCATATCTAAACTTCCTCCCCAAAGCTCTTTCAGAACTCTGAAGACAGGACTGCAGATGCAAGAATAAGTATTTCTTCAGGATATATACAGAGAGAGAGACAATAGGCAGGAAATGAGCTTCCAAATAATAAGAAATGGAAAGTGACATCAGCTTAGAAGAAACAGAAAAGCTGTTGGAGTTACGGACCTAACAGAGGCCATAGCTGGAGGTATCAATATGAACAAAGCAAGACAGATGACTGAAGAGGTCTGGAAGAGGTAGTAGGGTTTATAGAAGGTACTGATAAGCCATGGTCTCATTGAGGTTCCAAAGAGAAGAGGAGATTAAGTCACTTGTTCTTCGCTTTTACATTGAAGATACAAAGATAAGATCTCAGAGACCAAGACAGACAGAAAGAAAGAGAATGCAATGAGACAGAGCTGAGTTCCTGAACTGGGTCCTTTCATAATGTAGCAAGTAGAAGCAGGGCCTGAGAAGATGACAATACTCCGAGTGCCTATCAGAGCAGCCCTTAAGACACCCTAAGGTTTCTTCCTTACAATGCTTTCGTATTATTGCAAGGGCAACTGCACTGCAAGCATATGGATTTGATTGTATCTCCCAACCCCCATCTTCCTCTCCTCATGCCAGAAAAACACATACAGATTTCAAAAGAAAAAAGGAACAAAACAAAAGAACCGCTAGGGACCCAAATGTGTATGTAGGATGTAAGCTTGGAGCGTGCAAGAAAAATCATTGTAGCTGGTCAACAAATTTAAAGGGCAGTGGCACCAAGCCCTGTTGTTAACACTGAAGGCCAGAGAACGAACTAGAATTCAGTTTGGGAGCAGATATTTGGGCAACCAGAGGAGACTAAAAAGAAATGGGCCCCAAATGGCTAACACTTGGATGGGCGAGGTGACACATCATTTCCCTACAGTTTCAAGACTGATGTGTCCTGGTGCCCGCACTTGTGTCCTCAGATTTTATTGAGGAGATGGTATCCAGCTGTTGTCCATCACCACTGGAAATGGAACAAGATGGCTTCCAAGAGGGTGGAGGGAATGCCATTAGGACATCAAAAGGAATGACCAGTTGTAATGTACTCATAACAAAGCATAATCAATGCATAATCAAAGCATATTGCATGCCCATAATCAACCATTTACAAATAGGTATTGAGTGTCAAATCTAGTAATAATAGAATTCTCAGGCACTAAACTAGATGATCTTTAAATATTATTATCAATCTTTACCACATTACGAGATGGGTATTTTTAGCCCCATTTTATAGATGAGAAGTCACGTACAGAGAAGTTTTATGAATTTTCCAAGATCAACAAGCTAAGAAATAGTGGAACGAGAATAACACTCAAGCTTATCTGATTCTATATTTTCTCCTTTATTTTCTTGAATTTAAGCTAAGCATTAAAGGAGATTCTTTGTACCTCTCAATGAAAACTAGTATATTATTGTATGTGGAATAAATGCTTATGAATGAGTGAATGGATAAACAATTATAAATGATGATTTCTACTACTGCTGTTTAAAATTCTATTTTTTAAGTATTCATTTTTTAAGAATTAAATGAAGCAAATGTGCATCTTATCATCGGCATCATGTAATAAAACATGATCATCTTAAACAAAGACCAATTAATTAGGAAAGCCTAATGAACAACATTTTATTCAACATTGAACCATTGAAACCAAATAAAAGAAAATTGCAGATGGAATAGAACAATTGAAAAACAGCAGAACCAACTTTATATTGGAATAAATTTTGACGGATAAAGCTTTGATCGGGATGGGAATGGGCAGTTGCAACATCTCTCTTCCAAAACATAGGTTCTTAAAGGAAGAGATCTCATCAAACTTTTTTTAAATTCCTAAACTCCCAGTACAGCACGATGCAATAGAAGATTGTAGCATTTTCTCCACTGGAAGGAGCAAAAAGCAAAAATCTGACCATTTCTAAAGATGACTGCCCACAGGCAGGGGAAGAGTAAAATAGACTTTAGAGAATTGTATTAGATCTAGGACTCCGTGTGTCTATATCTAGTTAGTGGCGAATCTAACTATAAAGACTTACCATGCATAGAGAGTGCCAAGACCTCACTCAACCAGATTTTGCTTACTCCCCTCTCTCCAGTCCTTTCTCTTCTCATTTCCATGCTTTTTTTACTTACTGTCCTCAAACATCACAGAGAAAGAGAAGAAAAAGTCATTCGTAAGCAAATTTAAACTATCTAGAAGGTTCCCTTCTTCAGGAAGTACTTCATAGTTTTAGGAATCAAAGACAAACCATAATCAATCACACCCCAAGCACAGCCTTTGATGATATTTCTTCCTTGAAAACATTGTCCCAGTAGATACAATCATCCAAAAATAATTCCTGTGTGATAAAAATAATGGGTGAAAATCTGATGAGGAACAGAATGTTCACAGATATAATTCTCCTCACAAATAACTGGTTTGTAATGGAAAACCAGTAACCTCAGGGTAAGGACTGTGGTAGGCAATGCCATTTCCAAATGGTTGAAACAAACAACACTCTATCAATATTATATCTCTGTAACACACTAAGGCCAAGGCCAGCTACTAAAATGTAGCAAAGTGGAGGTCATCACTTAGAAAATATCCCTGATAAAAAGGTACGACATGAATGTAATTATAAGAACATACCAGACAAACCCACACATCTCCCACAAAATAAACCTTCAGTCTTCAAAATTGTCAAGGTCACAAAACAGAGAAAAAAAATCCCAGTTTAAGAGTACTAATTATACACACTAACTGTAAATGATAGTATGGGACATTATAGGAGCAATTAAGATTTCAATCTGGATTATAGGCTAAAGAATATTACAGCCATTTTGAAGTACATTATCAGAAATAAATCTCAGATTTTAGAAAATATACACCAAGTGAAGTACATAAATTAAAAATGAGCTGCAATTGCTGCCCTCCTCTTTCTTTTTTTTTCCTTTTGGGTCACACCCAGTGATGCCTAGGAGTTACTCCTGTCTTTGCACTTAGGAATTACTCCTGGCAGCGCTCGGGGGGAACATATGGGATGCTGGGAATCGAACCTGGGTTGGCCACTTGCAAGGCAAACGCCCTACCCTCTGTGCTATTGCTCCAGCCCCTGCCCTATTCTTTCAAGTGGTATCACTGTGTCACCGTATCACTGTCATCCTGTTGTTCGTCGATTTACTCAAACGGGCACCAGTAACATCTCTATTCCTCCAGCCCTGAGATTTTAGTAGCCTCTCCTTACTCGTCTTTTCAAGGATTGGAGGCTCTTTCAGGGTGAGGGGAATGAGACCTGTTATAGTTACTGGTTTTGGCATATCAAATACGCCATGGGGAGCGTGCCAGGCTCTGCCTGTGCAGGTAGAATAATCTTGGTAGCTTGCTAGGGTCTCCGAGAAATATATATATATATATGTCCAAGATTTGTTGCCTATAGTCTGAACCCCATGAAACATGGTATGGTAATCATGGAAAATGGGTACTCGCGGCTGCGTGGTCTGGAAAGCTGCGCCTGGAGCGTGGTGGCGGTTGGGTAGTGGAGGTCGGCTGCCACGGATGGGGAGGGTTTGGGGTGGGGAGGGCTCTAACCTGCCCCCCCCTGGGGCGCCCTGAGTGAAAACATCCCGGCACAGAGTTCGAAGTCTTTCAAGTGGTATGATAATAATAAAAGTTATATAGAGAGGGAAAGAGTAATATCAGTGGCATCTGAGTGCAGACAACAGTGAGTTCCTTAGATCGTTACTGAAAACTTTCTATAAATTTGCGTCTGTGTTATAATGAAAAGTAAAACCAGGAAGATTGCCCCATAGTTGGAAGCCTGTCTCATGAGCTGGAGGAGAAGGCAGCTGGAATAGAGAAGGGATCACTAAGACAATGATGGTTGGAGGAATCGTTCAGAATGGGAGATGTGTGCTGAAAGTAGATAAAGGACCAAACATGATAATCACTCAGTATCTGTATTGCAAACAATAATGCCCAAAAGTAGAGAGAGAGAGAGAGAGAGAGAGAGAGAGTATGAGGGAAATTCTCTGCCCTGGAGACAGGGGGAGTGTTGGAAAGGGGAGGGGTATACTGGGGACACTGGTGGTGGAGAATGTGCACTGGTGGAGGGATGCGTGGTCAATCATTGTATGACTGAAACTCAAACCTGAAAGCTTTGCAGCTGTATCTCATGGTGATTCAAAAAAAATTTTTTTTTAATTTGTAAAAAAAAAAATGAAAGCCAATCCGTCCTCATCTTACAGAAATCATTGAACCCAAGCCTGGGCCCCTATGTTGCGCCATCTGATTTCTTAGGCTAACAGAGCCTTCATGGAAGAAAACCAAGAAACTTCCATGAGCCTGAGCTCAGGCTCAACATGTTCAGTCCTTCCTTTGATTTCCACAGAGACTGAAAGTGAACAAAGTGATAGTTGGAAATAATTATCTGATCCCCACACAAGGGATGTGCCAACCACAGAGGGAAGGTTCCTTGTGAGCTACGTGGCAGCAAGAGGAGACTTGGCTCATGGACATGCCCACGGTGAGGCTGGGCCAAACCCAGCATCTGTCCTCAGGGATGGCTGGTCTTAAATCACAGTTACGCGCGCAGGGCAGGGTAGAGACTGCACACAGCTGGAAGAAGGCTTTGAAAGCAAGGAAAAAAAGATGTTTCTGGAAAAGGGAAGGGAAACCTTGAGAATTTTTGTGAGATAGAAGAACAGGTTGCCAGAGAATGGCAGTGGGAATTCTCTGCTAGATATCTTTAAAGGAAGGGGGGAATCATCTAGGAAAATGTTACTCTAGGTAACGCTCACTTTAGAATCCTTCATCACAACCTTCTGATTCACTGCAAAATGGATGGAACTGGGGACTCAAGGGGACAAGGACAAGTTCCACATGATCTGACTCTTCTGTTATATCAAGAGCAAGACAAGGTGGTAGACAGTATCACACAATGACAAAGCCTTAGCTGTGGATTAAACATGGTATCACTGTGTCAATGTCATCACTGTCATCCCATTGTTCATCAATTTACTTGAGCATCCAATAACATCTTTATTCATCCAGTCCCTGAGATTTTAGCAGATTCTCCTTACTCGTCTTTCCCAACGACCATATTGGAAGCTCTTTCAGGGTCAGGGGAATGAGACCCGCTATTGTTACTGTTTTTGGCATATCGAATACACCACAGGTAGCTTGGCAGGCTCTATCGTGCAGGCAGGATACTCTCGGTAGCTTGCCGGGCTCTCCAGTAACATCTCCATTGGAGACTTTGTTGTTACTGTGTTCGGCATATCGAATACATCACGGGTAGCCCTGCGGGCGAGATACTCTCGGTAGCTTGCCAGGCTCTCCGATGTATAATATTATATATAATATATATATATATATATTATTTGGGCTGGAGCGATAGCACAGCGGGTAGGGCGTCTGCCTTGCATGCAGCCAACATGGCCGACCTGAGTTCGATTCCTCTGCCCCTCTCAAAGAGCCCGGCAAGCTACCGAGAGTATCTTGCCCGCACGGCAGAGCCTGGCAAGCTACCCCGTGATGTATTCGATATGCCAAACACAGTAACAACAAAGTCTCCAATGGAGATGTTACTGGGCCCACTCGAGCAAATCGATGAACAACGGGAGGACAGTGACAATGATATATTATTTATATTTATATATATATATTTCCCTCAATGACATGGTATCTATTTTTTATGTTTACTTTTAAACTACTGTACTTTTATATTTAAAGTTTATTTTCATTAGGCAGCTTATAATTAAATACTGAATTGAATTGAATACATTGAATAATTGAATTGAATATATTGATTTCATCCTCTTATTATGTCGTTTAGACTATTTATCTTTAATATAATTCTTCAACATTTTCAACATGACTGGGTTTAAGTCAACCAACTTGCTGTCTTATTTTATTTGTTCAGACAAATGTGCATTGGCATTCATGGAAAGATAGTTACTATAGTGATTGTACCCCATATATATATTTATTATTTACCCAGATACTATTATAAAACAATAATTACCTAATTATTTCATCATTGTTTATAACAGGGAAGCTATTTCTATTCTAGCTACTCCCTCATGACCAGAGAGGGAGGCAGAGAATCTCTATTTAGAAGGTTTCCCAGGCAATTCTGGTGTGTGCTAAAATTGGGAACCATTCCTTGAATGGAAGGGTCGTAAGTTTAATGGGTAGAGTGAAGGCACCCAGTGGAAATGTGAGCTGCTGGAGACATTCCAGCAGGGAACGTCAGAGATGTGAGGAGTCAGAGAGTGAAGATTCCTAGCTCCTGTTGTAGAAACATCTTTGAGCCCAATCTTATTTTCATGCCAACTGGCTGAAATAATCCATGGGACCATCCATATTCAGCATGCTGAATTCCCTCTAGCATCAATATACCTCTTTGGCAGGGAGTCCAGGATTGAATATCCTCCTCAGTTGTGGACTGACAGTTCAGAGATGATGACACTAAAATTCCCCACACCCTGTACCTCATGAGTTCCCCGGAGTTCATTCAAGTCTGCTGGGAGGTCACGTGTAGCTGAGATCAACTCACAGTCCCCCTGACCCCAGTTCCTTGACCCAGCACTATTTTGGGAGGGGAGAGTCAACACACCCCTACTGCTCAGGGGCTATTCCTGGCTCTGTGTTCAGAAGCAACCCAGGCCCAGGATGCTCAGGAGACCATAGACAGTGTCTGGGGATTGAAATGGGTTCAGCTGCGTGCAGGAAAAGCACCTGAGCCCCTCTAATATCTCTGGCCCCACACCCAGCACTATTTAAACCAACTTTGTATTTGCCAACCTTGAACTTCACCTTGCTCCTCTAGCGGACTCACAGCCCTTCTTGGTGAAACTATTTTGCCTTGATTCCATTACTTTTATTTAGATAGGGATAGATGCAAAATCTGACAAGCAACTTTGCTCTTCACCCAGGTCTTTTTGCCTGGGACACAGTTCCCTAGATGGACTGAGACTGGTTGAGCAGCGCTGCCTTTGTTCTCCACAATCTCCACCTTAGTGCTTCCTAGGAGAGGAGTTAAAGCAGGAAGAACTGTTGGGGAGAGTTTCTGTTTCTTCAATTTCCTGGAAAAGCATGAGAAGAACTGGAAATAGGTCTTCTTTAAATGTTTGGAAGAATTCGCAAACACCACGGACGCTTCTCAAAAAATTAGAAATTGAGCTCCCATTTGACACAGCAATACCACTTCTGGGAATATATCCCGGAGATGCAAAAAAGTATAGTAGAAATGACATCTGCAATTATATGTTCATTGCAGCACTGTTTACAATAGCCAGAATCTGGAAAAAAACCCAAGTGCCCGAGAACAGATGACTGGTTAAAGAAACATTGGTACAACTACACAATGGAATACTAGGCAGCTGTTAGAAAAGATGAAGTCATGAAATTTGCATATAGGTGGATCAACACGGAAAGTATATTCTTAAGTGAAATGAGTCAGAAAGAGAGGGACAGACATAGAAAGATTGTACACATTTGTGGAATATAAAATAACAGAATGGGAGACTAACACCAAAGACCAGTAGAGATAAGTACCAGGAGGATTATTCCACAGCTTAGAAGTCAGTCTCACATGCTGGGGGAAAAGGCAGTTCAGAGAAGGGACCACCAAGTAAAGAGCGCTAGGAGGGTCTGCTTGGGATGGGAGATGCGGGCTGAAAGTAGACTATAGAAAGTAGACTATAGACCGAACATGATGGCCACTTAATACCTCTATTGCAAACCACAACACCCAAATGGAGAGAGAGAGAGAGAGAGTAAAAGGGAATGCCTGCCACAGAGGTGGGGTGGAGTGGAGAGGACAGGGTGGGGGTGGCGGGAGGGATACTGGGAACATTGGTGGTGGAGAAAGAATGGCCACTGGTGGAGGGATTGGTACTCAACCATTGTATGACTGAAATGCAAGCACAAAAGTTTGTAAGTCTGTAACTGTACCTCACTAATAAAAAATTTTTTTGAAAAAGTAGGAAGAACAAACCCACACCCCACCACCACCCCACTCCCTGCTCCAGCCCCCCAGTCACCACCACTTCTTAGTCGTATGGTGGAAAGGTAAGGGGCAAGGTCAGTTCATTTGCAGTCTCTCTGCAGCTCTGCAGCCATGCTCTGGGCTGCTCCTGCCACTCACTTCACAACTAACACGTAACATTGCCCATGGAGAACAGAGGGCCACCCCGGAGCAAAGCCATGAGGTCACTAAGCTCACAGGCCTCCACAAGAAGCTCCCATTCTGTTGTCATTCACCAAACCTTCAAGTTCAAGGCTCCTGAGGCCTCTCTTCAGGAAGCTTTGCTTCTCCTCCACCCTGGCCTCCTCTCCCAGACTAGAGGCCAAGCCTGCACCTCCATCTCCACCAGGGCTGTCATTTCCACAAGGGCTGACTCTGCCCTGTCCCCAACATACTTGGGGGAGAGGAGTGAGGAGAACTGGGTCACTCCCTCTGTATCTGCCTCTGTCTCTTGCCACTTTCCGACTTCAGACACACCTGAACGACGTATTCAAGGCCGCCTTCCCAGTCTGATCCCCCTGGGTCTTTCTGGCCTTACATGCACCCCGCTCCCCGCCCCCCCCCCAAATGCCTGCATTTTCCTCTCCTTAAAAGCCAGCTCTGGGGCAGAGAGATAGAACAGTGGGTAGAATGTTGGCCTTGTAGGCAGCCTATAGGACATAACTCAATCCCCTGTATCTTCCAGGAGGTGTCTCTGCCCCTCCAGAGCTGGCCCAGGGACCTCCAAGGACCCACCATCAGCATTTGATCTGAGCTCTCAACCTGGACCGACAGGTAGAAGCGGGTTTCTCTTTCTCTAGGTGAACCAGCCAGTCTCTGGGTGCTGGAAGTGCTCATCCACTCCCTGGACTCAGGCTGGATCACTGAACAGACTGCATGAGGAATGAATGTGGAGAGTGGCCTGCAGCCCACCTGCACTGCTGGAGGGGCGGAGACTGCAACTGGGCCCGCCCCATCCCCAGACCCCGCCCCCTTTCTCCCAGACCCTGCCCCCTGGGCTTCCAGACTCCGCACCCTGGGCTTCCTAAAAGATCTAAATGGGATTCCTCTGGACATTCACTCTCTGCCCTCTTTCTTCCCTCTTGGAACAGGAAAAACTAAATAGAAAAATGAGAAGACCTCACCCCATCAAAGGCATTCTCTCCATTGAGGAAAAATGACACCCCCCATGGGGCGCACTGGGGCCACAATCCAAAAAATTGGGACACCTCCCCATGAAGTATATTGATGAGGGAATCCAGCAGCCATTTCTAACCTGAGAACTGAGGGGGCATCTGTGGTTGAATCTGAGCCCAGACAAGCAGTGCTGTTCTGGGTTAGGGAGGCACGAGACTAAACTTTGGGCAGCATTCCCCAAATACCCTGCATTTAAAAACACCTTCCGGAAATTTCCAAGATCACCTCTCACAGGCCCTGATAGCATGAGTTCGTTCCCCCCTGACTCCCCACCACCTCCCCCCCACACACACACAGACCCCCAGGAAGGCAGGGGGTGCTAAAGTGGCTATGATGGATGATAGGGAAAAGAGATGGAGAAGAAAGAGAGGATAGCTGAGAGTTGTGGGAGGAGATAGGTCGAGGGGACCAGAGAGGTTTAGAGAGGGTAGCACACAACTCACACGTCCAGCATTGAGGACTGAGGAGGCAGTCTAACTGGGGTGTGTGTGTGGAGGGGGGGGGGGTCTCTGCAACACACTGCCGGGCTCCAAGGGGCTGGGAAACTGAGCTAGGTTGGCAACCTGGCCCATAAATAGAAAAAGCAAAGCAGGCTACCAGGCCTGAAGGACTGGTCTCATGGACTCCTCTCCCTCTTCCATGGCCGGTTTCCTTCTGAAAGTAGCTTCATTCCCACCTGCACTGCCCAGGTCCAGGACTCAAGTGATGGGCGGCGCAGAGGATGCTGACCAGGGGGCACAGCCTAGTTCACTGGACATCATCATCATCCTTCACAGATAGAGAGCATTCCTCTTCCTCTCAAAGCCTCTCCCCTTCCTCGCCCACTACCCCCTAGAGGAGACACACTCCTGAGCATGTTAGTAAGAGTCCCAAGAAGACAAGGTCAAAGGGACAGTATGAGAGTAAGACACTTGCCCTATCTGTGGCTGACCCTGGTTGGATTTTCAGGCACCACATTTGGTCCCCTGGGTATCACCAGGCGTGACTAGAGCTAGAAGTAATCCCCAAGCAGATCTGGCTATGCCGCCCAAACCCATCAGAAGAACTCCAAGGGCACCAGAGAGCAAAGCTCAGAAGATGGCACCTAGGACTGGGGAGAGGGGGCCTTTAACCCTCTCCCACATGCACAATTCGCAGGCACTGCTTCAACCAGGGGAACTCCAGGCTCTCTGGGGAGCGGTCCCCAGCCCGGGTCTCGGGACCTTCCCTGAGAGTAGTCGGCCAGCCCTCAGGCCAGATCCCCTGCCACGCAGATGTCATCCGCCCTCCAGACCAGCAGCCCCTGCAATGCCACGCAGACTTTTCCACTCGTCCAGAGCTTCTTAAGTGCTTCTGATATACACCATGTGTCCCAACAGGAAAACACACACTCATCAACTTGACAAAATGCTCCAGATGTGATCAAAGCCAGAGAGGCAAAAGAAAACAGAGATGGGGGTGTTGGAGAAGGGTGGTAGGGTTGAGGGAGGAAGAGAGAAATCCAGGGTTAAGGGGTGTGTCCAGTGGACGGAGTTTAGACCTTGTCTGGGGTTCCAGTTTTTAGTTCAGCTTGCTTCTGTGAGTGTGAGGGAGAGGTCGCTGTGCTTTGCACCCAGGTCAGCTACAGCCTTAAAAATCTCCTTTGGAACTACAGGATAGCCCTGAAAGAGGTGTCATAGATAACCTGGAAAATCATTGGTAGGAGAGGAAAGAAAGATGTCATTCTCCTGTGACACCAGCCCCAACCTAATCTCTCCATCTTTCCACCTCCCAACTATCTGCTGTGGATCAACAACAGCCAGTTACAGAGACACCAACTGGAGTCATTTGGAAGCTAACTCAACCATGAAACCCTTGCCTCCCTGTTTTCTTGATTCTGCTAGAGGGTTTAGTTACTTTTTTTGAAAACCGAGAGGATGGGGCTTCAAGGCCTCCCCTCTCCTAGATACAGATGTCCTAAAATCTCCCAAAATCTAGGGCAGCGTGCACTTAAGGATTCAGGCATGCTTTGTCCCAAAAGTCCTTAGAGGCCCTTCACCATGTCATCTGCACACCTGACCCGAATATTCTTCTGCCTGCCTCTACCAACTGCCTTGGGGTGCCAGAACTGGTTTTATCACCAACACTGGTTTTATCCCTGCAAACATAGCCAGGCACTTGGTTAAAATAACGGGATCCTGGGGCTTGGAGCAACAGTCCAGCGGGGAGGGCATTTTCCTTGCATGCAGTTGACCTGGGTTCAATCCTCTGCATCCCATACAGTTCCCCAAGCACCACCGGGAGTAACTTCTGAGTGGAGAGTCAGGAGTAACCCTGAGCATCACTGGGTGTGACCCAAAAGGCAAATAAAAAAGGAATCAGGAAATAACGAGATCCAGGAACCAGGAGGAGATAGTTCAATAGTTGGGTGCACGCCTTGCAGGTACAGAGACTCAAGTATAATCTTTAGCATGGCACAGTCACCACACCATCACCATCATGGACAAGTGTAGTTCTGATGGGCCATTGCACCACCAGTTCCAATAGGCCTGACCATCAGACCAGTGGCCCAACTTGCTGAAAATTGCTGAGTGTGGGTGCCATGAGCATAGCCCTCCTCGCCCCCAAAGTGATGATGGCCCTGGAATTGCACTGCATGAGTTTCGGAGGCTTCTCTGCTCTGTGTGACAGAGTCCTCTTGTTGAAAGTAGGGACAGCCAATGTTAAGGTTTCCAGGGAAGTTCAGTGGACCATGTGCCCAGGGTGTTTGATGTGGGCTCATGATGTGTGCAATGTGCCTCACTAGCAATGGCCATCATCATGCCTGCAAACCCTACAGCACTGATATCCCAGTAGGAGCACAGCAGATTGAATGGGAATGTGATGTAGAAGTCAGCCAATCTTGACTAAGACAAGCATTAACACAGAAGACTTAATTAGCAACAACCACTTAGTAAACCGTCACACAAGGACTTAATGCCCTCGGAAATTTTTCACAAATTTTCTTCCGTGGAAATATTTTTTGATCATCCTGTTAGCCATTTAGTGATAACAACAATATAGGGTAAATTATTGTGGGTTTCCTATGGGGGTTGGAGTTGGGGGGGTAGGGAAAGTGAAGAAAATGGTGAAGGGAAGGTGGCAATGGTGGTGGGATTGGAATATTGAATGCCTGTAATAAATCATTAGGAATAACTTTGCAAACCATGGTGTTTAAATAAAGTGGAGGACAAAACAAAATGGCTATTGGGCCCAGAGTCAGACTTTCCAGAGAGCCCCCAAGTCCACCTGGATCACAGAAGACAACCAGGAAGAGAAATGATTCTCCAGACCCCAAGTCTGCCTCTCCATCCAGTTTAACATAAAAACACCACCCCAGGTAGCACAGTGGATAGAGCATTCACCTTGCACACAGCCGACCCGGGTTCGATTCCCAGCATCCCATATGGTCCCCTGAGCACTGCCAGGAGTAATTCCTGAGTGAAAAGCCAGGAGTAGCCCCTGTGCATTTCCGGGTGTAGCAAATGGAAAAAAAAAGCAAAAAAAAATCCAAAAACACTACCCCAGAGTGATAAGACCAAGGATAACACATTTGTCTTGTGTGGAGCAACATGGGTTTGATCTCTGACACTAAGTCTGGTCCCCTAAGCGCAACCAGGAGTGACCTCTGAGCAAAAAACCTGGAGTTAAGTCATGAGCACAGCTTGGCATGACCCAAACAAACAAAAATTCCACCCACAATTCTTTTCAGTGCCAGCCTGGGTCCTTAAAAGCAAAATCAAACTGGATCGCATCTGCCATACTCACATAGGAGCACGCAGCTGAACCAACCCTTCCAAGGACATACTCTTTTCTTGGGAGACAGAAATCATGAACCTACCTACCAGTTCCTTCAAGACATGGACTCGATCTCCCAGCCTGGTCTCCCATAACAACCTCCTCACTGTGCATTTAAGGCTCCAGGACTTGGGGCTCCTTTCAGGAGTGGTGAGTACTCAAGACAATGCAGGGAAGAGAACTGACTCTGGCCAGATCCAAGAGTTCAAACCTTCCCTCTTTACCTACTAACACAGAGACCTCTGGGAACTTGATAACCTTAGTGTCTTAAATCCTCCTCTGTTAGATGAGAACCATTTTACCTCTCACAGGCCACTAAGACTGAGCAAATTCATAGTCCTTAAGCAGCACTGACACGTAGAATAGGATATGCAGTGCTAACACTCGTCCTTGTCCTCCTCACCCCTATCTGCTCAATCTTTGCTTTCACACATGCCCTCAACCCTAGCTTCAGTGGGAATTCTCCAGGGAGAAAAACAAGGTTGGACTGTACTACATATGTATTCCTATTCTTCTATACCCTCCTTCCTGTTCCTCTACTTATTCTTACACATTCTCTCTCTTTCCCACTAGATCATACGCTCCAGGAGTGAAATAGGGGTATTCCAGGTACAGATTTCCCTGGGACAGTCCTAGGATATACCTGTGGTCTCAGAGTGGTGGGTTAGACTGATGTTCAGCTTACCTGAAGTGCTCTCCCCTGAGAAAAAATTAATAGTACATCTTCCTGCATCATGGATTTGTTCTTGGCCATATGACTTCCTTTGGCTCACAGAATGCTAGCAACTGTGAGGACAGCAAAGCCTGACAAGGTACCGCACGTTTCTGTTACCCTTTCTAAAGTTCTTGTATTTCAGTGAGAGAAGAGTGTGTCCCTGGGAGCTTCTAAGCTAAGGAGAGCATGCAATGTCTGCTGACTTCAATATAATCCGAAGCCCTATGGAGAATTTCCACTCACCCTAGACACCTAAATAAGAAAAGCAAATGACGGATGTGAACTGCTGGATTGGGGTTATTTGTTACACAGCATAATTTCAGCTGTAGTTGATTAGGACACTGGGAAGAATTAGTCACAGTGCTCAGTTTAGTTGTTCAAAAGTGTTCCAGAAGGACCAGAGAACTATCAAAAGGGTGAAGACACCTGCCTTGCATGCAGCTGACCCTAGTTTTATCCCACATATAATTCCCCTGAACATCCCCAGGAGTGATTCCTGAACCAGGAATCAACAGAGCCAGGAATAAGTCCTGAATACCACAAGGTGTGACTCCAAAACTAAATAAAGAAAAACAAGTATCCTAGATAGATGGTTAATCCATATCAATCTTGCTCGTCATTTTATTCTCAATACCTAAAACGGTGTCGGGCACAAAGAAGATAATCAGTAAATCCTCTGTTAAATTGGACCATGTGCATATTCTCTTAAATAGTAAAAGTAAAGTAAAGGCCCTCCCGTTGATCATCGATTTGCTCAAGCGGGCCCAGTAACGTCTCCATTGGAGACTTTGTTGTTACTGTGTTTGGCATATCGAATACGTCACGGGGAGCTTGCCAGGCTCTGTCATGCAGGCGAGATATTCTCGGTAGCTTGCCGGGCTCTCCGAGAGGGGCGGAGGAATCGAACTTGGGTTGGCCATGTTGGCTGCGTGCAAGGCAAACGCCCTACCGCTGTGCTACCACTGAATCTTCTTTTCAATGGAATGGTAAGACATCTGAGTTTGTGGTCTCCCCCTTCTATTTCCTTACCCCTGTTTTATTTGTGCTATTTCACTGCCTTCTGCTGCTCCCAGGAGTTGTTTCTGGCTGGCTGCTGGGTCTTCAGAGAGCTTAACTTCAACACTCAGGGATGCTAAACCCTCAGAGAAGGACTATTTGCAACTAAGCTGTGGTCTCGGGGGATCTTACAGGAAGGGGCAGAGATGGTACTAAACAGAGAACACAGTTAAGAGTGGGCAAGCATAAAAGAGAAACCCCCCAGCCAGAGAAATCTACATGAAGCATCAGGTGGGGGTTTCAGGGGGTTAGAGGCCCTAGAAGTGGGACGAAGAGACACTCTTTGGATATGGCTGATTGATCTGGCAGCTGAGCCTTCTTGCCCCAAGGTCTGGGGTGGGGGGCGGGGGGGGACAGTATTACCTTAGGAAAATGGAGTCATATTGGTGTCATTGATTATAGCTGGGTACAAAGCTATTCTGCGTACCTCCTGTACACTAAAATACCCAACCTTGTAGGGTAGCACTGTAGCCCTGTAGCGCTGTCCTCCCGTTGTTCATCGATTTGCTCTAGCGGGCACAAGTAACATCTCCAATGTGAGCCTTGTTACTGTTTTTGGCATACTGAATATGCCACAGGGAGCTTGCCAGGCCCTGCCCTGTGGGCAGGATACTCTCGGTAGCTTGCTGGGTTCTCCGAGAAGGACGGAGGAATGGAACCTGGGTTGGTCACATGCAAGGGAAACACCCTACCCACTGTACTATCACTCCAGTCAATAATAATAATAATAATAATAATAATAAAAATTCCAAGTTCCAGTGTTCCAGTGTTCCTGTCTCTCTGCCTGCCTGCATTCAGAACAAGGAGCCTGTGCATGAAGCTTCCAGGAGGGGCCAACAGCTCGGAGGTCTCAGGCCTCCCAGATGGTTTTCTCGGTCCTTGCCCAGGCTGAGGGCCACAGGCCTCTCGGTGGAGCCGATCATGCCCCTTTGGGCAGACAGCAAGTGTTGGCAGCTGCCCAGCCCTGTCTCTGAATACCTACGGCTAATCCAGACAGGGAACGGGGCCCCCCATCATCTCCCCGGGGAGGACGGCGGACTGTCGGGTTCTGTTCTCTCTCTTCTCGAGTCTGTGACTTCCAGACCCACAGAACGCTGTGGTTTTCCGTTTCTGAAACAGAGGCAGCGCCTGTGCGCGGAGCCTGGGCGTGCCGGGCTAATTAGATTTGGCTATCTCGCGGCTGTTGTTGTAACGTGTGTTCCGCCGATGTTATTCAATGTGTTAAGACGTTTTCTGTTTATGTTGGTTACATACCCATGTGGTGTGGGTGGAGAACATCACTCAAGGGAATATCATTAGCAGGGACTGGGCTCCCGGCGTTCCAGACACGTGGCCAGACGGTGGCCTGGTGGGATCAAACGGTTGGGCTGGGGCCATGGTTATCCCATCCCCCCTACACAGGCACACACAGACCACCCCACCCATACCTGAGGGCCCTGCTTCTACAGGCAGGACTGCACCTGCCATACCCTGCCTAGCGGGTTGGGAGGGAGTGTTGGAACTGCATTAGGTTATGGGTGGGCTGGTGGAACTTGTCCCGAGCTCTCTAGCAGAGGGGTGAAAGAAAACAGAATTATGACTGTCCACTTTCATCTCAGAGCCAGGAGAGCCATAGGCTCTGAACCCCTCCCTGGCGATGTATGACCACTGCCTGAGTCCCAGGAAAACCTTAACAGATACATTTAGGCCAGTGTTTCTCTTTTTGTGGGGTGGAGGACGGGGGGGGGGGGGGGGGAGGTGGGCCACACCCAGGGGTGCTGAGGGCTTACTCCTGACTCTGCACTCAGGGATCACTCCTGATGGGCACAGGAGACCATATAGGGTGCTGGGAGTTGATCCCAGTTCAACCATGTGCAAGGCACAAGCCCTACCCACTGGACTATCTCTCTGGTCCCAACCCAGTGTTTCCCAATGAGGAGCAGCATAGTCCTGGGTGGACCCTCTAGAATATACCACGGGATTCACAGTTGTCCTGGGCACAGGGATGTGTACAGAGGTATTTCTGGTGCCACTTCCCAGTTCTGTGGCCCCTTTAACATGTCCCCTTTGAGCCCACATGCTCTGTGCTTACACACCATGCTTCTGGCTTGTGCATCTGGTCATTTGGAGCCTACCCAAGACACGGCTCTAAATCGTGAAGCTCTAGAAGTAGGGACAACTCTTGAGTTGTAGCAAACTCTGATATCTCTGCTTGTTCGTCATTATTTGTGGTTTTTCGCTTTGTCTACTTTTGGTTTGGGGGATCACATCCAGTGGTACTCAGGACACCCAGAGCCCTCTCTTGGCATTTCTTGGTCAACTTGGCATACGATTCAATACAAGGGTCCTCGCATGTGGCTTTGCTGCTCAGTTCTGGAGTGATGGGGATTGGACCATCCCTGTGGTGCTCAGAGACCACCAGAGCTACAACTGACAATGCTCAGGGGACCACGTGGTGCCAGGGATTCAACGGGGTCAAATGCATGCAAGACACATGGCATATTCCCCGAACTGTCTCTCTAACCTCTCTGAGTTCTGTTTTTAAGAATGCCCTTGCTTGGGGTCAGAGCGATAGTACAGCAGGTAGGGCATTTGCTTTGCATGCTGCCAACCCCGGTTCAATTCCCAGCATCCCATATGGTCCCCTGAGCACTGCCAGGAGTAATTCCTAAGTGCAGAGCCAGGAGAAACCCCTGAGCATCACTGAGTGTGACCCAAAAAAGCAAAAAAAAAAAAAAAGAATGTCCTTTCAAGTTTGTGTTCTCGGACCTCCTCAAACCTCCTGGAGCTGTAAACAGGTGGCTCAGGTGAGGTCTCCTAAATTTCATAAACCCCCTTTCATCCTCAGTTCTTCCCTCGGGAAACCACCAGAAGACATTTATGCAACACAGGTATATCTTTCTCAAAGCCCACTCTAACAGGGACCATCATTGGGCTGCATCTTACACGAGTGACCCTACAGGCCCTCTATGACATCCCACCGCTAAGCCTATCACTGAAACCGGGAGCCCAGATGCTCTTTATTGACAAGAGCAGAGAAGAGTATAGCCCCCTTGGAATTGGATGGACCACCAAGCCCTGCAAGTCAGCCTCTCATTCAGCTTATGCCCTTGTTGCCCTCCTGGGGACAAGGGCATATGCTGTTTGTGGATGTGCACCCTGCAACTGCAAACACGAAACTGTTCTGTTCTCCAGCAGAGTTAGCAGAGCTCAGCTCACAAGAGCAAGGCGGCAGCTGACACCATGGAAGAAGCAGAGAAGACCCTTCAAAAGAGAAAGAGAGCAAAGGCATGGCCTTCCAGGGCCACACAAATAATTCTCAGGGCCACTGAAAGCACCCCTCACTCTGAGGAGCAAAGACGGGTGTGTGGAGTGATAACCCAACTGACCAGGCTGATTCTAATCAGTGACTGGTGACTTCTGCTCACCTGCAGACCACAACCAGCTTCCCCAGAGAGATTGACCCTTGAATGGGTGACCTTGGGGCAGCTCTCCTGAAATCAGCTGAAGCTCTAGGTCACTGTCAGACACACAATACCTGACTTGTGGCTGGGGTCATGCCTGAGTGTGGGTCCCCTGTAGGAAACTCCCGTCTCACTGAGCTCAGTGACCCCAAATAGGGGGAAGTCAGGAGGAGAAAGCCCATTAGGCAAGGTCATCAGGAGCTGGAGATCAGCCGTGCCAAGTGCTGATATGATGTCACCGTGGGTCACATCAAATTAGACTAGAAATCAAGACACACAAAAGACCCTCAGACCCGAGCAAGTTGCTGCAGAGATGGCCCTGGACTTTGCAATAGGCTGTTTCCACTGGTCTGCTCCAGACGGGGGCAGATGCCATCCCTCTGCCTGCCATCTAGGAGCTCCAGAGGCCACCATTGTCTAGAAGTCAGGTACAAGCTCCAGGTGTGAGTGGTGGTGGCAGCAAACACCAGGCATCATGTAACAGGGGAGGAGTGGGCCCTTCTCCTTCCCCTCCTCTCCTCCCTGATGGGACTCTGAGATGATGCCACATCTGGCCACCAACTACTTAAGCTCCCATATGGCCATGATCCAGAGACACACCAACAAATCTCGGACCCGAGCAACTAGCTTCAGTGATCTCTTCGGACCCTAATTATTAAAATTTCAGAGTTCCTAGAGCAGCTGCACAACATTATATTGTATCCATAACAAGCAAGACAAAACACATTGTGTAGCATTGCCCTTTTGGCAGGTAAGAGTGGTGGTGGGACTGGTCTTGAAATATTGAAGGTAACTAAAGTAGAGAAAGAGAGGATTGTGCAAATTGTCTGCCACACAGACAAGGGGAGGTGTGGAATGGGTGGCAGGGGGGAGGGGATACTGGGGATTTTGGTGGTGGAAAACGTGCACTGCTGAAGGGATGGGTGTTTGATGGCTGTATGATCGAAGCTCAAACATGAAAGCTTTGTTACTGTACCGCATGGTGAATCCATTAAAAAAAAAATTAGACTAGAAAGCACCAATATCATGGTCTTTCAGTAGCTCTCAAAACTCTGGAGCTGGAAGACTGCCCATCCCACACCGCCCCCGCCCCCCTCATACTGTCTCTCCAGCAGTATCAGAACTGTCATGCACACAACAGATAGTTTCAAATATTTATAAGAACTGTACTACGCCAGTGGTACTCAATCCGTGTCCACGTACGAGGGCTGGATGATAGGTATAAAAAAGACTGAAAACCCATTGGCCCACACGACCTGGTCCTCTAATTCTGCACACTCCAGGAAGCAGCCCAGGAACCAAGAGGTGGTGAATCAGTGGAATCCAGAATCTGGTTCTGAGACCAGGTCCAGCAGCTAGAAGTGCCCCATAGACAAGCTGTCCCCAGCCTAGCACTCACTACTATGAGCGGGGCTGTGGGCACTTGTCAGCAGGCTCTTAGAGAAGAAATCAACCTTACGGCTCCAGGCCAGGCCCCAGAGGAGCCTACATCCTAACTTCTTCCTGGTTGGGTCCCACAAGGAGTTTGGCCTGGAAGTTTTTTTTTTCTTTTTGGGTCCTACCCAGCGGAAATTTGGACTCTGAAATTTTAATAATTAAGGTCTGAATGCTCAGGGATTACTCTTGGCTCCGCACTCAGGAATTACTCCTGCCGGTGCTTGGGGGACCATATGGGATGCCGGAGATTGAACCTGGGTCAGCAGCATGCAAGGCAAATGCCCTCCCCGCTACACTATCGCTCCAACCCCTGGCCCGAGAGTTTTGTGCATGTAGTGAGACAGAAAACTTCCCATTTTGCCTATAGTTTTTCAAGTAAAATTAGCTTCTCTTCCTCTCTGGGAAATAGAACCTGACAGAAAGGGGCAAGGAGGTGAGCCCTTGACGGTGTTGTTAGAGACTCCTGCTTCCCAAGGGCCTGAAAGGAAGAAGTGACATTTGTGTCCTGGGGAATATGATGCTGAGTGAAGTGAGTCAGAAGGAGAGGGACAGATATAGAATGACTAGACTCACTTGTGGGATATAAAAAATAAATCACACCATAATATGAGACTAATACCCAAGGACAGTAGAAACAAGGGCAAGGAGGATTAGTCTACAGTTGCGAGTCTGCCTCCAAGTGCTGGGGAACAAGGCAATTGGGATAGAGAAGGGACCATGATGACAAAGATGGTTGGAAATGATCACTCTGGGTAGGAAATGCGTGCTGAAAGTAGGGAAAGAAACAAACCTGATAACCTCTCATCTCATCTGTGTTGCAGACCATAGTGCCCAGAAGGAGAAAGAGAGAGAGAGAGAGACAGACAGACAGGCAGACAGACAGACAGACAGAGACAGAGAGAGAAGGAAAGTGCCTACGGCAGGGCCATAGGGGCAGGTTGGGAGGGGTGAGGGGTGGGAGGGAATTGGGGTCATTGGTGGTGGGAAATGGACACTGGTGGAGGGCTGGCTGTTGGATCATTGTATGACTGAAACCTGATCAGGAACAATATTGTAACTACGTATCGCACTGTGACTCAATTAAAAAATTAATTTTTTAAAATTATTTTTTTAAGTAGCATTTCTTTTTTTTAATCTTATTTTATTGTGGAATTTGGGGTCACACCCACTGGTGCTGCTCCAAGCTCAGTGCTCAGAGGTCGTTCCAGGCAGTGCTTGAGGAACCCTATGCAGTGCTGGAGTTCAAATGTAGACCTCCTATAGGCAGGAAGCCAAAAAAAAAAAAAGAGGAAAAATCACTCCATTCCAGCTCTTGGATCCATCTCCCCAAGGGGCCCCCAGAGAAGTGTTTCTATTTCAAGTGCCACCTCTTCCAGAAAGTTGTCCCTTAATTCTGTTTTGTTTTGGCTTTTGCTTTTTGGGTCACACCCGGTAATGCACAGGGGATACTCCTGGCTCATGCACTCAGGAATCACTCCTGGTGGTGATCGGGAGACCATATGGGATGCTGGGAATTGAACCCGGGTCGGAAGTGTCCAAGGCAAACATCCTACACGCTGTACTATGGCTCCAGGCCCTGTCCCTTAATTCTGCTAGTAAGAGTTCCTCTTCAGCTACAGGCTGGCACCCGCAGGTGTGTTACTCAGTGTGTCTCCCCTGGCCCCCCACCCTTTGCACATCTATCTCCCTGCATAACTGTGTGGTCCACATGCACAGACCCCGTCTCAGGCCCAGCCACACCTCCTCAATTGACGGAGAGTCGCTCGCTGGAAGCATCGCCCACTGGTTGCCTTTGCAGCGAGCTCAACTGCCTTTATAAATCCCGAGGAAGGATCAAGGAAGCAGCAGGGCTCAGGAAATAATTAATCACAGGTTGATCAACATTTTTTCCCTCTCCTTTCCCTCCCCCAAACCAGCTGTGGCCGGTCCAGCCCCAAGCTTTGGGAGAAAGAATGTGGCCTCCTCAGGTTCCCTCCGGATGGATCTGGATGGGTCACATTTCAGGAGGGACCCAGAGAGAGGAGTGGGATCGCACGGCCTTCCCACGCCTGTCCTGGAGCCCGTTTGGGGAGGACAAGGACGGCTGTCTGTGGCAGGCGGAGGGAAAGCTTATGTGTGCTGTGCCAGCATTCTGGAAGGATCTCCAGAGGCAAAGGTGGAGTCTAAGAACGTTAAAGATGGGGCCATAAGGTTGGGGCAGAATTCATTTGTGGTATATGAAAATATATATAAAAGGTAAAGGCCCTCCCGTTGTTCATCGATTTGCTCGAGCAGGCCCAGTAACGTCTCCATTGGAGACTTTGTTCTTACTGTGTTTGGCATATCGAATACGTCACGGGTAGCTTGCCAGGCTCTGCCGTGCGGGCGAGATACTCTCGGTAGCTTGCCGGGCTCTCCGAGAGGGGCGGAGGAATCGAACTCGGGTCGGCCATGTTGGCTGCATGCAAGGCAAACGCCCTACCGCTGTGCTATCGCTCCCTAGAAGACTAATATCAATGGCCAGGAAAAACAAGGGCTGGGAGGACTAGTCAATGGTTGGAATCAACCACAAGTGTGGGGGGGTGGGGCAGAGGGTAGGTAAGATAGAGAAGGGAACAGTATGATAATAATAGCTGGAAATGATCACGCTGGACAAGAACTGAGTGTTAAAAGGAGGTAAAGATACTGATAATCTTTCAGTATCTGAAAAGTTTGTGGTACTGCAAACCACAATACCCAAAAGGGAAGGAGGGAGGGGAGACAGAGACAGAGACAGAGAGAGAGGGAGGGAGGGAGGGAGGGAGGGAAGGAGGGAGGGAAGGAGGGAGGGAGGGAAGAAAAGCACCTGCCATAGAGGCAGGCTGAGTGGTTGGGATAGGAGGATAATGAGATATTATAATGGGAAATTGGGAACACTGGCACTGGGAAATGTGCACTAGTGGAGGGATGGGTGTTGGAACATTGTATGACTAAAACCTAATAATGAACAGTTTTATTGTGAACCACTTTATAAAATAAAAAATATGTATATTTAAAAAATAATATACAATTGAAACCCAAGCACAAAAATTTGTACAACTGTACCTCATGGTGTTTCACTGACAAAATTTTTTTTAAAAAATGTAAATGATGGAGAATGGGCACTGGTGGAGCGATGGGTACTGGATCATTGTATAACTGAAACCCAAACACAAAAATTTGTAAGTCTACAACTGTACCTCATGGTGTCTCACTAATAAAAATTTAAAAAATAAAAAAGTGTAAATGATGGAGAATGGGCACTGGTGGGGGGATGGGTACTGGATCATTGTATAACTGAAACCCAAGCACAAAAATTTGTAAGTCTACAACTGTACCTCATGGTGTTTCATTAATAAAAATTTTAAAAAGGATAAAAATAATGAACAGCTTTGTAAGGGTCTATCCCACAGTAATTCAATTAAAAAATTTAGTAAAATAAAAAGGTAGGGGCAGAGATGCAGCCCAAAGCCTCCTGGGGTGGTAGCAGCCCAAAGATGCCTCGGGCTAAGGCAGACTATGGTGGTATTGGAAAGCAGAGCTCACAGGAGAACCACAGCATGGCACATGGGTAGGGTTTGAATCCAGCACCCCACTATCCAGAAGTCTTCCTCATGAAGTGGGTATTCCCAAAAGAGTGGGTATTAGTAAGAGCCTTTCACCCTTCTTTGTCCTTCTGGATAGTTCATGCAGTACCACCAAGTCAACTGCCCTTGGATTATGCACCCAAGTCCCAGATGGCAGTCCCCACCCACCCCCAGCCTTAGAAGACTTCTGGCCCCCTGGCCTCCTCACACGGCCACAGGCAGGAGGTGAGAAGCTTCAAATTTAAATGTCTGTGCATCCACCTCAGCCAAATCACAGGTGACAGGTGGGAGCAAACTCCTCTGTATAAACCCTGTTGTTTTGGCTCAGCTGTGTCAGAACCCCAAACTAAGTAAAGCAGCCAGTGAGAAAACATCAAAATGATGAGCCTCAGGGCTGGAGCGATAGCACAGCGGGGAGGGCACTTGCCTTGCATGAAGCCGACCTGGGTTCTATTCCCAGCATCCCATATGGAACGCCTGAGCACTGCCAGAAGTAATTTGCCAGGAGTAATTCCTGAGTGCAGAGCCAGGAGGAACCCCTGTACATTGCTGGGTATGACCCAAAAAGCAAAAAAAAAAAAAAAAAAAAAAGAAGATGAGCCTCAGTCCTGTCTGATACTGACGTACTGACGGGATGGTTGGGTACAAGTAGGCCGCAGAGATGGTGTAGGAGTTCATGTGTTTGCCTTGTGTGTGGCGGACCCAATTTGATCCCCAGCACTGCTTATGGTCCCCCAGGCACCTCCAGGAGTGAGCACAGAACAAAGAACAGACTAACCCTTGAGCTCTGCCAGGGGTGACCCTAAAACCCAACTGTCAAGGGCCTCCTGGCTTTCCCAGGAAATTAAAGTTGTTTCCCTTTGGGGATGCTGGGATATTCCCTTAGAGCCTGCAATGAAAATGTCCCTCTCTGGCTGTAAGGGGGCGCCTCAAGGGACCAGAGCGACATTTCCTAAAGAGAAGGGGTTACCCCCTCCAGGAGACACAAAGGCTTCTCAGTCATAAGTTCCCCAAGGCATCTGCTGTGAAGCGAGTCCTGCTCAACAACACTTCACAAGAGAACCTTCTAGTTAACTATGACCTCCACGGCTAGCACAGCGGGTAGGGCATTTGCCTTGCACAAGGTCGACCCGGGTTCGATTCCTCTGTCCCTCTCGGAGAGCCCGGCAAGCTACCGAGAGTATCCCACCCGTATGGCAGAGCCTGGCAAGCTCCCCGTGACGTATTCGATATGCCAAAAATAGTAACAACACGTCTCACAATGGAGACGTTACTGGTGCCCGCTTGGGCAAAACAATGAACAACGGGAGGATAATGCTACAGTGTCTTTAGTGCTACTACTATTATGTCCTGGGGAGGTGTGGAGGGGGGCGCACTGCAGGGGCGCATACAGACACAAGCACACACACACACACACACACACACACACACATTCACACACTCATGCATATGCACACACAATCAAATGCCTTCATGCACACGAGCACATATTCACACACCCACTTGCACACACACACACTCACACGGGCACACAAACACACCTTCATATGCCCGCGTTGTTCACACACTCACAGGCACTAATACGCACAGGGCCAGGCTTCCAGAGACAGGCAGCTCGGGGTGGAGGGCAGCAGAGTGGGGTGTGAGCCCTGTCCATCTGCGGTCCCACAGTGCAGCCTGCTGGGCGGGAGGGATGGTGCAGGGGGACCAGGCGGCGCCCGGGCACAGGAAAGAGCCCGCTGGCCTCGCCCCTGCCTCTTGCTGCCCCTAAATCTTAACTTTAGGCTTGAGGTAGCCTGTAGGAGGGAAAGAAAGAATAGCTGGTCCTGCTGCTTTCCAAATGCAAACAGACCTCCCACCCTGCTGAGCTCTGACTGCAGAAGGTTCCAGACAATTGGGAAGAGAGAGTACTCTGCCTCCAGAGGAGAAACAGAAGCTCAGAGCTAAAGCAGAAGAACTGAGTGCCAGAGAGACGAGTGGGAGAGAGCTTTGCTGAGCCTTTGCATGAATGATCACAGTGAGCTTGCAGGGGACTCCCTGCTTGGGACTCTCTTTCCACAGAACCCAGAGGAGTGCGCTTTCTCCCGGGGCCCCAAGAAGGGCCCATTCACACCAGTCAGTCATCACAGAATCTCAGTCATACCACTGCCCCCCTGAAGACCATGCCCAGGGCTCCCTCGAGAATGGGAGCAGCAGAGATAGAAAAGAAATGGCAGAAGAGAGAAAGGTCATTGAGGGTGCTCCCTCCCTTAGCCAGGAGGCAGGTGACTCAACAGGACCACAGAATGAGCTTCGCCACTTTGGAAGACAGCAGTGTGACCTAGGTTTAGCTGGGAGCCTTAGGGTGTATGGGGGGGGGCGGGTGCAGGGAGGCTGTTCCCCTCCCCTGCCCTCAGTTTGCTCTTCAGGAGCTCTCCTGATGTCCTGTGTGCCCTGGTCTCCGGATACCCACCCCTGCCCACAGGACCACTGGCCATTCTCCAACCCCTTCTCACTCCCATTACTTCCCAGCAGCCTGGGATCAGCATCTTCTTTGTTCCCTGATGGAGGAGACAACAGCCCCATCAATCACACATGACCCATGGGCCAACCCTGGGTCTGGGTACCAGCCACCATCCATCCATGTCTGTGGCTACAGCCTTCTCCTCCTCCAGTCCACTCAACGGCCTCTCCTGGGGCTGGGTACAGAGCTGAGTGGGGGTGCCCGCATCTACACAGCTTTGAGCTCCCCAGAGCAGGACTCCGACCCAAAGGCAATTCGCCACTTGCAGGTGAGGCTGCCTTGGTGGCCAAGAGGAACACATCTTGGAGTCATTTCCCATTTCGCTGGCAGACAGTCACCTGAAGTCTCTGGGGAGGCGGAAAGACAGAGCTCTCGGCAGGGAGAACTTTCATGTGCTTTTTTGTTTGGTTTGGTTTGGTTTTTTGTTTTTTTTCTTCCTATTTCGAAGACACGAATGAGTAGCTGGAGAAAAAACAGGCGACAGAGTGGGTGGCCACAGGAGACACAGAGAGGATGATCAAAGGCCTCACACGGAGGAAACTGCCTTGGTGTGGCCCCAAGAAAACTCTAGGTGGCCTGTGTGGCTTAAAAGGCCGCCCAGCCTCACATGCTGGGGGAAAAGGCAGCTCAGATGGAGAAGGGACCACCAAGTAAAGGATGCTTGGAGGGCATCGGGATGGGAGATGCGTGCCGAAAGTAGACTATAGACTGAGCACGATGGCCACTTAATACCTATATGGCAAACCACAACATCCAAAAGGAGAGAAAGAGTAAAAGGGAATGTACCTGCCACAGAGGCGGGTGGAGGGAATGGGGTGGGGGTGGCGGGAGGGATACTGGGAACATTGGTGATGGAGAAGGGGCACTGGTGAAGGGATGGGTACTCGATCATTGTATGACTAAAACGTAATCACGAGAGTTTGTGAGTCTGTAACTGTACGTCATAGTGATTCACTAAAAAAATTAAAACAGCCCGTGAGAAGGAACCCCGATCACAAGCACCCCACAGGCCTCCTCCCGACCCCAGTGGTTGGACGGCGAGGCTTAAATTGGAACCCACACCTGACAGGGAGAGTTATCCAGGCTGGCCACCAGTTCCAGGTGGGCATATGTGTATCTCTGTGTGGGAGGCCGATCTGCACAAACTGCAACCCTCACCCCCACCCCCAGGTGACCTTCAGCTTCCAGAGGAGGCTGGAATGCTTCCCTCTGGACTCAGTCTTTCTAGCCACTGCACCTCCTCTATCCCAGTCCAGAGCCCATCCCCAGGAGCCCATTTTGTCTTTGCTGGGGAACTAAGTGAGTTCATCATAAGAGCCCCTCAAGGATTGAGGAGCAGGGAATCCTTTTGTCCATGCTAAGGCCTCAAGCCCCACTTTGAGCAGGTGCTACCCAATACTCAAGTATCTCTCAGATTAGCCTCCCAATTTAGGACTCCTTCAGAGCCTGAAGACCCAAGTGTGGGTGTGACTTGCCCCCCATGAACAACAGCCTTTGGTGGCCAAGCCTGAATGAGGAGAAAGACAGAGAGACAGACAGACAGTCCAGTGCTCTCTGGCTGGAAAGATGCTAAGAGCCTGTTGGATTCATAGAACTCTCAATCCCGTTTAGGTTAGTCAGAACTACTGCCTTCTGGAAAGTTCCTTCAAGGACTTTTGACCAAAAGACTGGGGATATTCCTAAGATACAGGTACTGGCACTCAAATTGAGGGATTCCAGAACCCTGTTTCTTTTCCCAGATAATGTGGAGAAGTCATAAAAATCCCACATTCTCTCTTGGATAAGCCAGCTCATTCCAAAGAGATTTGCCAGCTTTGCTTCCCTTGGTCAACACTGGCCATCTGGGCAAAAGCCAAGAATCTACTTCCCCCACATCCTTCTGTAGAATAAATTCAAAGAGAAATCATAAAAGAGAGAAAACCATTCAATCCTTTGCAGAGAGCAAACAGGGTAAGAGAGACCAGAATGCAGAAGACCTCAGGCAGAAACTGATCATGGTCCCCTAGGTAGCTAGCTATAAGTCAACAATCCTCCTTGTCCCCTTGAGCCCAGGGCTTCCTCTTGTCCTTCAGACATGGAACGAGGAAATCACACAACCTACAGAAGCAAAACTTTCTTTCTCAACAGAACAGACTTCCAGGATCCTAGTTGACAAGATGTCTTTTAGGAATTGCAACTAAAGGGTCCTCCCACAAAACTCTCCCACATCTTACCTGATGAGGTCGATAGGTTGAAACTTATAAAACACTCCATAGCGCGCCCATTCTTGATACAGCAGCTAAACAAGAAAAGTGGGGGAAATGAATTAAAGGGAGAACAGACAGCTATTTATCCTTTTGTGTCCTTCCTGGAGCCAGCCAAAATCGTATTACCAAAGTACAGATCCTACAAGTATTCTCATGGGATATCCACAAGAAATATAATCGAGGTTGGAGCAATTGTACAGAGGTTAGGGCAATTTGTCTTGCACGCAGCCAACCAGGGTTCAATCCCCAGCATTTCATATGGTCCTCTGAGCACTTCCAGGAGTAATTCTTGAGTTCAGAGCCAGTAATAACCCCTGAACATCACCTAGAGTGACCAAAACAATAGAAGGAAAGAAAGAAAGAAAGAAAGAAAGAAAGAAAGAAAGAAAGAAAGAAAGAAAGAAAGATAAAGGGAAGGGAAGAAAGAAAGAAAGAAAGAAAGAAAGAAAGAAAGAAAGAAAGAAAGGAGAAAAGAAAAGAAAAGAAAAGAAAAGGAAATATATCCAAAGGCCATGGAAGCACTTTTCCTCTCCAAAATGATAAAAGGGACCTTTGTTACCCTTCAGGCCAGAAGAGACCTATACCCAGCAGCATTCAAACCCCTTCTCTTTTGTTCCATTGTCTTATCTTGTCCAACACAATGAGTCCTGGTATTCATTTACTCATTGATAAATGAATGGCAGTACCTCTGTATTGTTTAGGAACCTATTGAACATCTATGATGGGCCAAACAGTGGAGGCAACAGCACACTAAAGTCTGCTGTTGTCCTGAGGTTTCCACCCTGGCCTACGGCAATCAATATGCTTACATCAATATTTGTCATGAATAAATGCTATGTCCTAAAACAAGTCAAGGTAAGAGAGTAGACTATGGGGGCTGGAGCAATAGTCCAATGGGTAGGGTGTTTGCCTTGCATGCGGCTGACCCAGGTTCAATCCCCGGCTTCACATATGGTCCCCTGAGCACCGCTGGGAGCAATTCCTGAGTGCAGAGCCAGGAGTAACCCCTGACCATCACTGGGTGTGACCCCAAAAGCAAATAATAATAATAATAATTATGGATCACGGTCCTCCCGTTGTTCATCAATTTGCTCGAGCAGGCCCAGTAACGTCTCTATCATGAGACTTGTTACTGTGTTTGGCATATTGAATACGTCACAGGTAGCTTGCCAGGCTCTGCCGTGAGGGTGAGATACTCTCGGTAGCTTGCCGGGCTCTCCAAGAGAGGCAGAGGAATCAAACTCGCGTCAGCCATGTTGGCTGCGTGCAAGGCACACACCCTACCCGCTGTGCTATCGCTCCAGCTGGCTGGAGCGATAGCACAGCGGGTAGGGTGTGTGCCTTGCACGCAGCCAACATGGTCGACACAGGTTCGATTCCCAGCATCCCCTATGGTCCCCCGAGCACTGCCAGGAGCAATTCCTGAATGCATTAGCCAGGAGTAACCACTGAGCATCGCCGGGTGTGACCCAAAAAGTAAAATAATAATAATAATAAGGCAAAAGGGAGACCCCTCCAGACTCAGAGGCTCAAGAGCTCAGACCAGCTGCCATCTAGAGAAGAGAACAGGAGTAACTCAGGAGAGGATCACAGCCGTGGCCCAGGTCCTTCATGATGGTGGCCAGAACCAGGGGATGAGTAGTGAGAGATGAAAAGGAAAGTGGTTCAGCACTCAAAATGAGAGAGAGAACAAAAGGGAATGCCCTGCAACAGAGGCATTGTGGGATTGGGGGGAATACTGGGATCCGTGGTGGTGGAAAATGGGCACTGGTGGAGGGATGGGTACTTGATCATTGTATAACTGAAACCCAAGTGCAAAAATTTGTAAGTCTACAACTATACCTCATGGTGTTTCACTAATAAAATTTTTTTTAAAAAGAAAGAAAAGGAAAGTGGTTGGCTCAGCCTCTATTTAAGAAGTAGAGCTGAGATATTTAGCGCTGGATTAGATGGTGGCTGAGAAAATGGGTTAGATCTGAGCAACCAGGAAAACGGGGATTCCCTTTGCTGCAAAGGGAAGACCATGAGAAGAGGTCAGGAAGAGTGGAGACAAGAATTTGAGTTTGACGTCCCCCAGAGCCATGTAATCTCATCCAAGAGCCAAGATCCAGAGACTATAAAACAAAACTCCCAGGAGAGAGCAATGCAGTATTTCCTGGAGCACGCAGTCACATTCGTGGCCACAAAACCTCTTTTACTCTAGCCCACTGATGTAACTAAAGTAGCACACATTTGTTTGGTTTTAACATGCTTGCTTGTATTCTCTTATGCCTTTCAGCTTAAATGGCTCCAGAATGAAATACCACAATCTTCACACACTTCCCTCTTATTGTGGTGGGAAGATGCTCACTGGTGGGTGGGTGTTTGAATATTAACCATAATGAACTACTGTGAACGACTTTATTAAAATAAAATGTACAAAAATCGCAAAAAAAAAGAATTTGAGTTTGAGCAACATGAAACGAAGAGGCCCTTTAGGCCTCAGCACGGACTAGTCTGCAAGTCACTGGTTAGAGAAATCTGGGGTTCAAAGGGAATATAGACAGGAAGCGCAAAGTAATTTAATAATGTTGCAGACTTCCTCTTATCAAAGAAGATCATTGTATAATTGATCGTTGTATAATTGAAACCCTCTTCTTATCAAAGAAGAGGAGGTCTGCAAAATTACTAAACTGTGGTTATAATTCCCTTGGGAGAGTGAGTAGAAATGGAAGAGGCCTGAGGCGAGGTCCTGGGTCCATACTCATCTAGAGATCAGAGGGATAATATAGAAGGGCAGCGAAGGAAGAGGAGCCAATGACGGACAAGAAAACCTGCCAGCTCATGCTTTTTGAGGAGGAAAAAATGACCAGTTATGTCCAATAGTATTGATTGGCCAGGTGAGCGAAGTAACCTCTTGAAGTCAGTGACAGGAAGTTAACAATGACCTTGCCAAAGTGGTCTCAAGGTTGGGGGAGAAGGAGAAATCTGAGGGGACATATTCTAGAGGTTAATGGTGAGAAAAAGACATCAAATATTCACCCTGCCTTGCTGTCTGTGATGGTTATTGGATTTTGAGGGGCTGGAGGGTGCGGGGGTGGGGGGCAGTGCTTGGACCACAAACTCATGCTCAGGACTTACTTCAGGCAGAGCTCAGGGGACCATATGTCATGATTGGGAGCAAAGCCAAGTAGAATGCACATAAGTCCTGTACTCTTTCTTGAACACCGTTTTCACAGCGACTTCAGCAGAGCTAGATAAAAACTGGGTTTCCATCTTAGGGATATACTCCAGTTGAGTTTCAAACCCCTCTCCAATGAGATTTCCAGAAAATCCATGAATAAATGGCATAATTAGGTACCAGCTCATCATTGGATATTGTCTCCATAGCCACACTGAATCGATATGATTAGACCAATCGGTCTAGAATTGACAGACATATGATACATTTGCTATTTTGTTATGATCAATAGAATCCTATCACATACAATACCTGAAGAATTCTATTCAAGAAAACCTATCTTCGTTGGGAATTGTGAATATCCAGTTAAACACCTAAGTATAAGGGATTTTAAATTTTAAATTTTATTTATTTATTTATTTATTTTTGCTTTTTTGGGTCACATCTGGCCATGCACAGGAGTTACTCCTGGTTCATGCACCCAGGAAGCACTCCTGACGGTGCTTGGGGGACCATATGGGATGCCGGGAATCGAATCTGAGTCAGCTGCGTGCAAGGCAAATGCCCTACCCGCTGTGCTATTGCTCCAGCCCCAAACATGTTAGGGGAAGGGGGAGCTCAGAAAGAGAAGGGAACACCAAATAAAGGGTGTTGGGAGGATCCGCCCATGATGGGAGAGCATGCTGAGGGTAGACTGTCGACCAAGCATGATTGCCACTCAATGCCTCTTTTGCTGACCATGGCACTCAAAAGGAGAGAGAGGGAAATGCCCTGCCACAGAGGCAGGGTGGGATAGGGGCTGGGTGGGGGGAGGGGATGCTGGGATCCGAGGTGGTGGGAAATGAGCACTGGTGGAGGGATGGGTGTTTGATCATTGTATAATCGAAACCCAAGCACAAAAATGTGTAAGTCTACAACTGTACCTCATGGTGCCTCACTATTAAAAAATAAATAAATAAATAAATTTAAAAAAATTAAAAATAAGACAATTTAAAACTAACATAAGGGGTGGGAGGGAAACAGGGATATTGATGGAGGGTAGTGAGAACTTGGAAACAATTGGCGTTGGAATAATAATTCTTGAACCTCAATCATAAATATCTGTAACTTTGAAATTTATAGTGATTCAATTTAAAAAAAAAGATGAAAAATTTTTTTAAAAAACCTGACAAAAGAACTGGTCTTCTCACTAAACAGCTGCCAACTTTTTCAAGACGATTTTATTATTGTATGTTTTTATTATCATCATATACCCCCAGCAACCACAACACACAGACTATATAAACCTTGACAAAGCAAACTGTACCCACAGTTTGAAAATGGTGGCAACTATGGGATTAGTTTGCTCTGTTACGAAAGCTAGTAGCGGTTTAATGAGAAGGCCCTGGTTTCTACCCCCGAACCCAAAGCAAAGAAAGACTTATCATGAATTCCTGTGGGGTTCTGTGGTTCCAGGGATGGAACCCAAACCTCCAACACTCCAGACAGGGGTCCCACCTCACAGTCATCTCCTGGTCCCTACTACCACCTCAGTTTTAAAGCTGCTAGTGGGAGACAAGAGGCCCCCAACTTTAGGGACCATTGCAACTCTATTTCTCTTCCCCACAACTCAGAGTGCCTGGAGTTTTGGTCCCTCTCCCCAGTGGGTGAGTACCTGGCCTCACCCAAACCTGGTTGTCACAGTGACTTCATCTTGGGCCCCAGGGGAGGCCCGCTTGCGTCAGGAGGTACGGGCAAGTCTTCTCCCCCAAGGACCACGAGACGTCACTCCCCGCCCCACAGGCTCTGACCTCCAGAACCCTGGCTTCTTGGAGTCACGTGTCCAGCTTCAACTCGAGTCTGAGAACACCTCTATGCTTGGAGGGAAAGACTGAAATGTGCCAAGAAAACCGGCTTGGTGTTCATCAGGGGAGTCGACCCACGAGCCTGACCCCGGGCTGGATCCCAGATGGATTATAAGTAATCTCTGGAAGGTCCCGTGATGAGTGTGGCTACAGCTAAGCAGAAATCAACCTCCCTAGTGTGTGCATGTAAATGAGGGTGAGCCAAGAGAGACAGCCTGGCTCCAGAGACGGGGCAGCCCCTACGTAAGAGAATAGAGGTCATGGCCCCCAGTTCGGGGTGTGATACAGTTAAGTCTCCCTCCTATGACTTGCAAGGGAGGCAGAGAGAGGATGGGGTGGGCTTCAGACATTCCCATCTCTTCCAACATCTCCTCTCACACAGTGACCCAGACAATAGTCCAGGTCCAAGGGTCCAGGACAGACCAGCAATCAGCAGGACAGAAAGCCTGTTCTGGTAGCAAACGGGGTCCCTTCCAGACAAGCATGCCATGAGTCCATGGCAGAGAAGCCACCTCAACAACTTGGAAGAGTCTCTTTCCACAGCAGAACCTAAGACTTTCCTAAGGTAGCTCATAGCAAATCCATCCTCTTCGTTTAGAGCTATACAGAGCTACACCATGTCCTCTTCCCTGACAGGCCAAGCCTGCAGAGAGAAGGGGAGGACAGGCAGCTCTGCCCACAAGCACAAATACCTTATGTGAGGGCCGCCTTCAGAATTCTAGGCCTGTATGTTCACTCTCCACTTTGATGGGGGAAAATAGTGCAGAGAACTAGTTGGTGCAATGAACACCACCAGAAGACCCATCCCAGCCTTCAAAAGAAGCTTATTACCCAACCCAGCCTCCTGGTCAGAGAGTTAACATAGGGGGGTTAAGGCACTTGCTTTGCATGTGGCCAATCCCAATTTGATCTCCTGAACTGCATGGTCTCCAGAGCACAGAAAAGGGACTGTCCCCCCAAGCCACCACTGGGGGTATCATTAGGTGTTGGCTCCAACCCCTCCCCCCAAAATTTTGTTTGTCTTGTCCAAAAAGGAAATGGAGTTGTGGAGTTTTGACCTTTGTGGAGGCTCCAGGATTGCCCTGAGCAGAAAGCTACCAGCTATTGCCAACTCAGCAGCATTCCTGGAACTATGCCAGTCTCCTCGATCCCCCATAAGGCTGTGGAAAGGGAGCGTGCCCCCTCAAGAAGCAACCAGGGATAAGGGGGCCCTTTGTACCAAAAGTTGGCATTGAAAATGCTGAAACTGCACGTGAGAGTCAGCTCAACTGGCAGCATGCACACTTGAGATGCAGGCGGACCAGGTGTTATCCTCCACATCACCTGTTCCCCAGAACTTCACCTTGACAGACTGGGATCTCTGCACCTATCCCCAGGTGCTTCACTGTGAACAGCTGGGATCTATCCCCTCCCCCACAGCACCTGTTTTCCAGTAGCTTGAGTGACCCCCCAAGCACGGTCAAAAGTAGTCCCTGAGTACATCCGGGCATGGCCCAAAACCAAAAACAAGAGGGAAAGCTAAGACAGCCAGATTCCACACCATTCTTGGGGAGGTGGGTAGGAGGGTAGGGTCATCCTCTAGTTGATTTGCCAGAGCTAAAATATCCGGGATGAGTGGGGCAGGGACTTTACAGCAGCAAAGGAAATTGCATCCCTGTGTGGCATCCCAGTTCTCTCCTTCTGCCAGTAAGTGGGCAGGGAAGCCTCTGCGGGGATTGAGGGAAAGGAGACCACCCCAGTCTTGCTGCTCCTTCCCCAGGATGCCTGAGAGCACAGGTGGGTTTGTGAATGTAGAACGAGGTGGCCCTGGACAGCCAGGAACGAAGGGCACCATCCCAGTCTTGGCACTGGTGCTCCCTGTGCCCCACATCTTCTAGAAGCCAGGAAAGACCCATTTTCCAGGGGGAGGAAGCTTCTTCTTAATTACCCTGCAGGAGAGGAGAGTGATTTCCTGCTCCTAGCTCTGCTGAGTCAGCATCTCCTCTACTTCCCCTGCAATCTACTAGGACTCAAGCCTTGGGGAGATGATGGGAATACCCACAAATTCCACAAAGGAGGGGAAAGAGCATCTGGGTGCTAAAGAATGGGAATTAGGGCGCCTTCCAACCCTCCCCCAAAGGTTTCCAGTTCAGTGATCCCACCTTCACTGCACTTTCCTGGAACCAACCCAAATCCTTTCCGACCAGGATTCAGTTCATTTCTTTGCTAGAAGGCTTTCGAACCCCACCACCCCTCCCCAGCTCATGTCCAGCAGCCAAAGTTCAGCCTGCAGGGAGCATGTCCTATGCTGGACACAGTGAACTGAGCTCTACCACACAGACCTGGCTGGCACTTGGACCCCAGGGTTCAAACATGAGTGGTCAACCCATTATGGATGTATGTCAGAATTGATCTTCACGCCTGAATGACTGTTGCTTTCCCATCCCCAGATGGAACTCGGTTTCTCTGATCCCCACCCTATCAATCAGCTCTATGTCCCTAAGCAGAGACCCTGGTCCATGAAGTAGCCAGCTAAGCTAAGGACCTCTCATCTCTCAATGCAAACACTGATCCAGCATCCCAGATACCAACGTGGGGGACTATCCAGCCCCATGCAGCTCCAGCCTGACTTGTCTCTGCTAGCTGGGGTGCTGGGCATGGGGCAGAGTCCCACACTAGCACAAGCACACCATTTTCCATGAGGAAAATATTCCATTAAAAGACTTTGCTGGAGCTGGAACACTAGCACAGCGGGGAGGGCGTTTGCCTTGCACGTGGCCAACCCGGGTTCGATTCCCAGCATCCCATATGGTCCCCTGAGCACCGCCAGGAGTAAGTCCTGAGTGCAGAGCCAGGAATAGTCCCTATGCATAGCCAGGTGTGACCCAAAAGTAAAAAAAAAAGAAGGCTTGTTGATAATATAGCATTGTTAAACGCATGCATATCTATTTGGGAGAGCCTACACTTCACTTCTCTACCTCTGTCTCTACCTCTGTGCAGACTCCAGAGGGCTGGCTTGTTTCTCCCATGAGGTACTATGTGCTCCTGTCTCTGGAATATTTCTCTCCCCCCACCCCCAGTGCTTCACCTTGACAGGCTGGGCTCACCACCCACCCAGCAGGAGAGTTCTTAGGTGGCAGCAAAGAGTGATCAAGTCTTTAAAGGGGAGGAATAGAAGAGCAGCGAGTGGGCGGTCAAAAAATGGTTAGGGTGCAAGGGGTGAGATTTGGGGAGAAACACTTCCTCCTTTGCCTTTAAATCGGATCCCGGACTTTTCAGGAAATTAAACACCGAGACTATTAGCATCAGATAGAAAACAGATGAGGTTAAGACATCGCAATGCTACAGCAGACTCCCTGGGCAGGCAGAGAGGGGACATGTGTAAGCAATCAGAGCAGTATTTCTGGAAAAGACCTTTTATGTTTTTAATACTTAACACTTCATAACAGGGACTAATAGGCAGGATAAAAAGAACGTTGCTCAAAAAGCAACTTGGGGGATGAATGGTTTTCCAGACAACAGCGTTGGGAGTGGAGGGGGAGGGAAACTTCTCGGGCTTTAGTTTCTCATCTCCCCACCCTTGCCCACCCTCCTTTGCTCACCAGAGTTGCTAAAGGCTGGGGGTTGGGGATGAGCAGGGCGGGGAGGCTGGGACAAGGTCTTTGACAGCCAGATGGGGCAGCCCCCACTACAGAGGCTGGATGATCCCTACAGCGCCACACCCTGGCAGGAGAAGGTGCCACAGCCAAGACTATTCAGAAATGGGACCTAGGTGGTGGGCTGGCAAAAGGCACTCCTGAGTAGCCAGGAGCTCTTGGTAGCCTGGTGGAGATCCATCCAAAGGGATCCTGCCCATCTCTTGAGTGGAACCTCCAATTCCTGACTTCCCAGAATATACAACAGGAAAAAGCCACTCTCTCCATCTCTCACTATCATCTTTGAAATGGAAATGATTCTTTTTTTTTTTTTTGGAGATGCCAGGGTTACTTCTTATTTATTCATATGGCTTAGAGTTCCTTTTAGATGATCCTCTTTTTCAGATTTATCTCTTTTATAGTAGTGTTAATAATGTCTCATCCCCTTCATCTCCTATGCCCTGTCCCACACTTGGTAACCTCTGTTCTGTTGGAAGAATCCAAGGGTTTGTGTTCATATGTCGCTTGCTGTATTTCTCCCTATATTGTGAATGAATGAGGTCATCTGGCATTTGTTGTTCTCCCTGTTTATTTTGCTTAACACAATTCCCTCCAGTTCTATCTGAGTTGCTGCAAATAGCAAAATTTCATCTTTTCTTATAGCTGAACAGAGTTCCATTGTGTGTATACATGTATCACAGTTTCTTGATCCACTCACTTATTATTGGTCATTTGGGTTGTTTCCAGATCTTGATCATGGTAAATAGCACTGCAGTTAATATAGGCGTGTATGTAACTTTTCAAATTAATAGTTTTGTATTCTTGGGATAGATTTCAGGAATGTCATGTTTTATTTTAATTTTTTTTGAGAAGCTGTTAATCACATTTATATGCCCAGAGAGGAGGAAGATGAGCTCAAAGATCACTGTCTCCATCCCTCCTGGCAGGAGCCATCATTCGTGCCAGCAAGGACAGCTGATCTGAGAGTCACAGGTGTACCAAACCCAGCTACGTTTAATATGACTCTGTGCTCATAAATATGCCTAGACCTGGGTTTCTCAAGCCCCAAATGAAGGCCTTTCGATTCTCAATGTCACAAGGATGCTTTGGGGAAGGGATGGCTGGGGTAGAGTCCAGAGGCAAGAAGGACCACAGCACCCCACATATTCATGTTCCTCCCTGCAAATGACCCTCACACTTCTTCCTTCTGTGGGGCACTGAAAACTAGGGAAGCCAGTCAAGAAGTCACTTCTCCCACATTTCCTGCCCACCCATAGTCACCTGTCCCCACTAGGACCATGTAAGATCAGCTTACCTTTCTGTCATTCATGTCGTCCCCTGGGCTATCATATTCTCCCTGTAGGAGAGAAGGAGATGTTGGGTAAAACCAAACACAGGACAGGCTGTCTTTTTCCTTTCTAATGCCATCCCATTCCTTCATTCCTTCCCTCCCATTTAGGAAAGGCCAAGCATGGCATGGGAAGGAGCAAGTTTCCCTCTTCTCCATCACTGGCACACATAAGGGATGCTGGGTATTGCTTATCCCTCACAGACCAACCTCATCTAGGTTCATAGCCAGGATGTGAGCAAGAAAATCATCTAAGAAATTCCTTTGGCCACTCCAGTCTCCTCACCTCAGAAGTCCCCAGGAAGCCTAAGCATATGACAAATGCTGATGAAAAGGCCAACCATATGTGTCCTAGGCTAGTTGAGTTCTTCATGAACTATCTTGGAGAATATCACAGCAGGGTCTTGGGGGATGTTAAACACATTGCCACAGCCAAGGAAAGCTTTAATGGCTGGCTGTTTTCTTGAGTTCACTCTACAAATAGAGATTTCTTTCAAGTACTTAGAATAAGGGCTGGAGTAATAGCACAGTGGGTAGGGCATTTGCCTTGTACACGGCCACCCGGGTTCAATTCCTCCGTCCCTCTCAAGAGTATCCCACCAGCACAGCAGAGCTGGCAAGCTCCCCGTGGCATATTCAATATGCCAAAAACAGTAGCAACAAGTCTCATAATGGAGATGTTACTGGCGCCCGCTTGAGCAAATCAATGAACAACGGGAGGACAGTGTGACAATGCTACAGAGCTGCTTAGAATAAAACACTCTAACAACCAGAACTTTGAAGGATGAGACATTTCACATGCATGTAAAATGATCACATACAAAATGGACTCCTGGTCATGGAAGGGTATGAAAGCCCAGACTGTCCAGACACCCGGCCTCTGACTTGGCCCCCACCATCGCCCACCCACCTGCACCCATGCCTCATCTCTGAAGCTGCTTGACTTCCTACCCCAAACTAAGGCGAGTGGTGGAGGGGAAGTTCAAAGACCTTCTCTATTTTCCCCTGGAGAAAGAACTGGATAGTCCAAGGCAGCAGGTAAGATCACACTGTATGACTATCCACCATCCGCCATTCACCATCAGCTGGGACATTTTGTCGTTATGATTCTCTCCTGCCTCATCTCCCTTCTACATCTGCTGTGTCACCACAATTGCCAACTTTCTAGGGATTATGAGGACAGTGCCAGGGGCATGGTACTTACATCATGAAGAGGGTAGGCTGCCTCATAGATATTGTTTGCTATCAGTGAGTTAATACCTACAGAAGAAAGGAAGAGAAAAAGAGTCACCAGGGGTCAGGGATTTCTCCATTCTTCCTTCATCTTTAGTGAATAGGAAATTCACCTTGGGGCTGATAGTCACAGGATTTTCCTCTGTAACTTTCCAGATGGGAAGGATTTTGTGAGCTTTAGCTTTCATTTTCAGACAGTATCTTTTATTTGCTCTCAAGAGTAACTATGCTTGCTCACACTCCAAGTTCCTCCTTCCCGCCATCCAAATAACTCCATTCCAACAACTTTCTTCCCCACCATCTAACCACCAATACCATCACCACCAGCATCATCGCCAATCTGAACACCATCACCACAACCACCAACACCACCACAACCCATCATCATCAATCACTACAATAACCATCCCTGTCAACACCACCATCACCACTACCACCATTTTCACCTTTCCTGCCATATCCACCTACTCTATAACCTCCAGTTCCACAATGTCTGCTTCTATTTCCAGCACAACTCTATCACCATAACTATGGCCATACCCGCACTCAGCATATGGGATCAGCAGGAGCATAGGAATGCCTAGATGGATTCCTGTGCTCATAAAAGCAGATTTCAGGGCACCTTGCTTGTTTCTACTGTGCATCCTATGATCACAAATCTGCCCAGAGCATGAGCTCCTGAGGAAAGGATAGTAGTGAAACATTTCTCAGTGATCGTTGGGCCCCTCACCATGAGTTCATCAATCAAAGGTATTCTTTCAAATTAGCATTTAGACAGTATTTGTTTCATCCTTGTGATTTCCTGAGTGCACAAGGCCCTAGACAGCTAATGGAATATATGCTGTTAATTCTTGTGCCTTATGCTTTTCTCTAATTTATCTTCTAAGACAAGTAATATGGATTTCTAGAACTAAGCAAAAGTCCTCAGGGTGCTTTCAATAATTTTTAAAGTGTAGGGACTGAAGAGATAGGGTTAAAACACGTGGTTCAACAAAATCTCCAGTGCCACATATGATCCCCTAAGGATGGCAAGGGGTCAGTCCTGAGCACAGAGCTAGGAATAGTCTCTGAGCATAAAAAGAGTCCCTGATCACAGAAATTCAAATAAATCAGTGACTAAGAAAGCGTGTAAGAGGATGCCCAGACCACAAAATTTGCAAACCTCACACCAAGAGATTAGCTCTATAATCCTGACAGCATTTCACACCCCGTGTACACAGCACAGCCCACAGTGGATGAGACAGAAGGACACACCCATCAGCCCCAGCCACATTCTCCTCCCCAAGAGAACCTTCTGATCCATGGTATTGGCTTGCTTCGTTCATGATTTTACTCAAATCCCACGTGATCTGTCTGTTCTGAATCCCCTTCTGTCCTGAGTTGCTGGCTCCCAGATGGGAAGGATTCTATCTCCCCAACGCATGAGACCGAGGAGCGTGCTGAGTAGGGAGCCTCATGGCATGCAGAAGCAGGGGAGTGGCAAGTCTGTGGTGAGACTTCCCTGGTCTCCATTACACTTTCTGCCCTGAACCCTTCTTTCCAGAGAGAATGGAGATAGCAGTGAGATGGGAACAGCATTGGTTGGGAAGGGAAGCAGGCACAATGTCCAAATACTAATTAATCTGCACAAACGAGGAGGATACCTGATGAGGCGAATAACAAACCTAGACAAAATGTACTTGAAAATGCATGAATTTCCATCTCCTCTTCACTCAGAGACCCTCTCTTCCATCAGCCTCACTGCCCTGGTTTAGGAGAGAGGAGAGACAAGTCGGAGGCTCCCTGTGCAAGCAGAGGTCCCTAGCAGGCTGCAGGGGGTGCTGGGGGACACACCCAAAGAATTACCAGTTGACTGGGCCCCGCAGCATCACCAAAGGACACTTTTTGATGTTAAGTTTCTTCCTTGGCATGGACATAAAACATCCAAAATAGCTAAGGAGGGGGAAGCGAGGGCTGGGGGAGGGAGTACATGGAAGGAGTGTAGACCGGGAGGAGGGTACCCAGAAAGCTGAATAAGCTGCAGATTTAACTCACTCACAAGACTGTAGTTTCACTGTGAGCATCATTAATGAGTTCAAGAGCCATAACCACAGCAATGTGAAGCCACCCTGCACCAATCAAGGGGAGGAGTCGCACACCAGGAGGGAGAGCGGAGGGCGGGAGTTCAAAGCTGCAGATGGGGCTGTCGACATGGATGGAGGCTGAAGGACCCCAGGTGGCTCTGGATCAGAAAAGACCACACCCTATGCACACACCATCCAATCCCTGCACTCACACCCAGGGCTGCCACAGCAGCAGTTCACACTGGGAGGACTGTCTCCAGACTGCACAGAAAAGGTTCTGTAGGTGTCAACTCTCCCACTACTTGTCAGCCATGTGGGTGTTGAGTGTCTGGCTGACAAGGGGAACTCCCGGGACTGTCTGCACCTTCTCCAGAAGATCGCCAATCACAGGACATTGCATATGACACTAAAGTCCCCTCTGCAGCAACATGGCTAGACATAAGGAGTTCGCTTCATTTCTGGAAACTTCTTGGCACCTTAGTTGGTGTGCTAACTCACCCCAAGACCTACAAGGTACATGCCTCTCTCATTACAGCTCTCCTGGCACCTAGCTGGGAACATGGGTATTGAGAGCTCACACAACCAGCATGACAGCTAAAGACATCTCTGTATCTCTTCTCATTCATCACGGGTGCCCACTTCCCACACTCCTCTGCGTTTCTTCCACAACCCATGCTAAAGAAGGAGCTTAAAACTTTAGTTAAGTAACCTGCTTTCTGGGCTGGAGAGATAGCGTGTGGGTCTTCGCATCTGCTTTGCAGATTGCTCACACCAATTCTAGTCCCGACACCCATGGTTTCCTGAGCACCACTAGGAGTGATCTTTAAGGACAGAGCAGGGAGTTATGGCCAATCACCATCAGGATGGCTCCCAAGCAAAGAGAAGAACGAGAGGTAATCGAAAGCGAGTCTCAACACAACTCTTTGCTATGAAACTAACATGATTTAAGTCATCAAACCTGGTGATTCTGACCCAGATAACCAGAGCAGGGAAATGTTGTGTTCCTCATGGTTGCCAACTTCCATTCTTTCAGGTAGTATCATATGGCCAGTTCCAATCAAAGGCAGCTCGCTGGAGCGAGGATTTAGAGAACATAAAAGAAAACAGAATTTCAGGGATGGGGGTGAGTTGAAAAGCAGCGATTCAGCCACAACTTCACCCAAGAATGGAAATGGCTTTGGCCTCTTGGGTCACCCACAGACTTCTGAAACCCGGATTCTACCCCCCAAACAAGCATGGAAATCAGTCTGAAAGAAGAAAATAATCAAACGTTTCTGGAAAAGGAGTCTCTGCTTTGAAAATTGAAATTCTGAAATTTTTCCTCTCTTTGCAACAAAAGAGAGGGCTAATTGGTTCCATCATGCACCATCCATCTGGCCATAATGGCAAAGCTTTCTTCTTTAGGATTCGTCTCGAATCCCTCCTCTCTGATGCAGACCCAGGGAGAGACAGACCCAACCTTTCTTCCTCTCCTTCCCAAAGGAGGGCCCAGATAGAAGGAGAGAGTCCTTTTCACTCTTAGCCTAGAGCAACAACTCTTTGGTTAAAACAACATCGAATTGGCTAAGGACACCCTTCTTGCCCAACCACCCCTCAGTTGACTTCAAATCACCAGGCACTTTGGATCTGTGGCTTAGAAATAGAATCTCTGATCTATGTTTATGTGTTTAGAGAAACAAAACAAGAGAATAAACAGGATTGGATGTCAAACCCTCAGCCTTGGATTATGGGCCTTTGGGAAGCAGGTGTCAAGGGGGTGTGGGAGAAAGGAAGAAAAGAGACAAACTAAAAGTGACATAAGGGAAGGGATGGAGGGCCCTGGGCATTTTGGTGGTGATGAAGTTGCAGTAACTTTGTCCATCCCAATGTGAACCCCATTGTAACCATTGTAGCACTGTCCTCCCTTCGTTTGTCGATTTGCTCGAATGAGCACAGTAACGTCTCCATTATGAGACTTGTTGTTACTGTTTTTGGCATATTGAATATGACACAGGGAGCTTGCCAGGCTCTGCCGTATGGGTAGGATACTCTCTAGCAGCTTGCCGGGCTCTCCGAGATGGATGGAGGAATCAAACCCAGATCGGCCGCATGCAAGGCAAATGCCCTACCTGTTGTTCTATCGCTCCAGCCCATTACAATAACATTTTAAAAGAAATAAAATCCCCAAAGGACAAGGCTTCAGCAACCTGTATGCCCAGCACAGACCTGGCACCACACTCCTGCCATTCAGAGGGAATGGTCCAAGGACCGGAGTGAGGATAGGCTCAAGTCATCAGAATTATGCTCATCAGATAAACTCCGAGGTCTGGCCTTTTGTTTCTAAGGCTTCTCTGGTCTCCATAACACAGAAAGGCTCCACACAGTTCCTGGGGTGCCTCCCAAGGAGAGAGATTCGTTCACTCCACCAGGGGCTAATCAATGATAGGGACCTCAGCTTGATTCCCTCAGGGCTCACCTCCAAGGAAATGTTCATCCATGGGGACAGGTACCTCGAGAAATGGTGCTGAACTCCCCAACACCCATTTGGTTTTGATTCCCCACCCCCACCCCCCATCCCCAGAACGGGGCCCAGTGCGCCTGACATTCTGCTTTCATCCCCGTCCTCCAGCCGGACGTAAATCGAAACCAGAGGCCCCAGACAGTGCATTTAACAGAGACTATATTTACCCATCACCAAATTGTCTTGACGTGTGCTTAATGACTTAAATGCCTTTAATCCCAAGCCTTTTCTTCTAACAAAATACAAACCAGTTTCAGTGGGATGAATGATAAACCAGATGTTTACAACACACAACCTGGTCTGGCTTCGGTCAAAGTAATGAAGACATCATCTTGAGAGGGAAAGGCAGAGGCCCAAGGCACACATTTGTTTGGATGCCCTGACACCTTCATGTCTGTGACACTGTAACTCCATCAACCTAGAATCTTGGGTCCAGGAGAAGGCCACAATAATTTACAGAGGAAAGGTATCTGAGCTCCCCAGATGGATACAGTCCAAAAAAAAAAGGCTGGGATTTCTCTCCATGTGCCAGGGCACTTTAAACTCACTCCATAGTGGAGGGAACTTGAGACCCTCGCAGCTAGCTTCAGGTTAAGTTGATTATGGTGGAGGTGGGTAGGCGGGAACAACATGGGGCTGTTTCAAGTCTGCAGCACCCCATTCACTTTCGCTACTCTGAAGAACCCAAAATTAAAGCTATTTCATTTCTTGACATCCTGGCTAAAACAATAGTACAGCGGGTAGGGGGTTTGCCTTGCACGTGGCCAACCCAGGTTCAATTCCCAGCATCTCACTCATGGAGAATCCGGTAGGCTACCGCGAATATCCTGCCTGCATGGTAGAGTCTGGCAAGCTCCCTGTGGCGTATTCGATATGCCAAAACCCAGTAACAATGATGGGTCTTATTCCCCTAACCCTGAAAGAGCCTCCAATGTGGCACTTGCTAAAATCTCAGGGTTAGGACGAATGGAGACGTTACTGGTGCCTGTTCGAGGCAATCAATGAACTACAGGATGACAGTGATACAGTGATACAGTGCACATCCTGTGTGTATTAGTCCAAAATCCTTCTCAGAGTTGGGAGCTAAGAGGGAAGGGCTATAATGTCTCTCCTAAAGGTTACGGAAGAAACACAAAACAATAACAGAGACCCACATCCCACACCACCCACCATGTAAATTTATTGGCCCAATTTACAGATTCACAACTAATCTTGGAAGAGATGCAAGCGAAGCCAGTGGAATTTATGGCACACCAGTCTTCTGGCTGAAAACTCTGGGGCACCCTTAGGAGGGGAACTGGCCAAGTCCCCACCCTACCAGAGCCCTAGCAACCACATGGACACCCTTGAGCTGCTGCCATGCCAATGCCCAACTCCACGGCTTCACATCTAATCTCTGCAGAGGTGCCAAACCAGCAAGAATTCCAGGTACACCGGTTTTCAGGCTGAAAACTCTGGGAGTTGGAATGAGCACCTTCCTCTCACCCTCTCAGTATTTCCCAGCAACCCCATCAACATCCCATGGCCATGACCATGTAGACTCAACACACCAGTTCCACAGATCAAGGAGTTCCTGAGGCCCCAGGCACCTACAAATTCCACAATGCTGACATTCCAGTAGGGAATAACTACATTAGATGGGAAAGTTAGATAGAGGCAAACTAAGTCCCATAAACAGAAACAATAATAGAAGGCACAACTGGCAACAGACAGTTCAGGAAACCCTCAAACAAGACTTAACGACCCCATGGTGCAATATAACAATTTTCACAAAATTTTTTTACTGAAGAATTATTTTAAGATGAGTGATTGTGGGGGTTTTTTGTTTATTTTTGTTTTATTTTTTTGTTTATTTTAATCGAATCACAGTGAGATACACAATTACAAAGTTGTTCAAGATTGGGTTTCAGTCATACAATGTTCCAACAACTGGTCCCTTCACCAACCACATATCCCCAATGTTCCCAGTTTCCCTCCCTCCATCGTCCCAGCCTCTATGGCAGGTATTTTTATTCTCTCTCTCTCTCTCTCTCTCTCTCATGCTCACTCTCACTCTCGTTCTCAATTTCTCTCTCACACACATACACACGCTTGCTCTCACTCTCGTTCTCGCTTTATCTCTTTCTAATTCCATTAACCATTTAGTTGTAACAAGCAATATAAAATAAATTAAATAAATTACTTTGTGCCTAGGGCTGGAGCGATAGCACAGCTGTAGGGCGTTTGCCTTGCACGCAGCCAACATGGCCGACCCAAGTTCGATTCCTCTGCCCTTCTCGGAGAGCCCGGCAAGCTACCGAGAGTATCTTGCCCACATGGCAGAGCCTGGCAAGCTACCTGTGATGTATTCGATATGCCAAACACAGTAACAACAAACTCTCCAATGGAGACATTACTGGGCCCGCTCGAGCAAATCGATGAACAATGGGAGGACAGTGACAGTGACAGTGACTTTGTGCCTGCTAAGGGGGCAGAATTCAGGGGTGGGTGGGAAACTGGGGACAATGAAAACTGGGGACAAGGGGTGGGTGGGTGACATAGCTGGTGGGATTGGTATTGGAACATTGAATGTCCATGACATTGAATGTAATGAACAAGTTTGTAAGCCACAATATTTAAATAACGTTAAAAATAAAAGACAGTGAAGCCATCATCCAGGACTAGTTAGTAAATGGATTAAGGCAGAAGCCTTGCATGTGACTGATCCAGCTTCATCTCTGGTACCACATGATTCATCTGTGATCCCTGAACACAGAGTCAGAAGTAGCCCCTAAGCACCACCCAGTATGACCCAAAGATAGATAGATAGATAGATAGAAAGATAGATAGATGATAAATACATAGATAGATCCACTGAAATATTTTTTAAAAATTAGTAAGGGTCTATCTCACAATGATTAAATTTTTAAAAATCTATTAAAAATCAGATAAATGACATACACACACAAAATTCATCCTATGCCAATGAACCCAAACTATCACAGGACAGACCCCATCTTTGCCCTCTTATGCTAATTTCTCCCTAATCCTTACTGTCTTCACCCAAGGGGGTGAGGAGTGAACAGGAGAAAAGGAGTTAGAATGTTCAAGAGTCTCTCCTGCTGGTTCGGACATTCAAAAGGACTGAAGGCGAAGGCCCTAGTAATGAGTAATAGAAGAACAACAAAAATTCTGCCCTCAGCTAAGGGATGCTGCTCAGTGGGAAAGCATGTATGTTCCACACGCCAGGCCCAATCCCCAGCAGGTCGGGCACTCTGCTCCTCACCCTTCATCCCTAAAGGACAGAGCTCAGGGAGTCGAGATCCCTCTCATCAGCTCACGATGGGTTCTGGAAACTTCCACCGGAAGTAAAATGACTTAGGATGATAGGAGATCCTCCAACAAGGAAGGTTATTATGTCCAACCTCAACCAGTACTTGTTTCTCTCATGACAATGAAAGGCACAAATGGAAACAAATGATGAGAGCACTTGTTGTGTTTGTCTTGAGCTCAAGAGTTCTTTCTTAAAGATCACCTGGAAAGCTGATGGCAATGCAGATTTGGAGTCTTGTCCCTATAGACGCTTATCTAGCCAAACCTATGAGACTATGTGTGTGTGTGTGTGTGTGTGTGTGTGTGTGTGTGTGTGTTTGCGGGGGATGGGGAGGTTGGCAGTTAACAGGGTTCAAACCAGCATAATGGGAGGTTCTAGTATAGATGACCAGCAATGCCCCCTGACTAGCACTGCCATGGTCAATGACAGTAGACTGATAAAGAAGAGTGAGACTAGTCACCCAACCCTCCTTGGGAGTCATATTCAATCCTCCTGATTCCTGCTTTCCCTTTTGCTATGATTGACTACTCTTTGGGGCTCTTTGAGATCCAACATTCTGCAGCTTCAAATTCTGACTATGAGGGGGCTGGAGAGATAGTACAGCAGATGGGATCTTGCCTTGGCCAACTTGCCACTTGACCAACCCAGGTTCAATCCCCAGAATCTCATATGGTCCCCCAAGTACCACCAGGAGTAATTCATCAGTGCAGAGCTCGGAGTAAACCAAAAGAGAAAAATGTCCTGACTATGAGCCTGGAACTTGAAAGCTACTCCAGAGAAGGAGACACACACTACCTTGTGGGAGGGTCTGGGTTTCATCCCTGCCACTTCCCAACTCACCTGGGTGAAGCGCTCATGCCTCCTACTTCCTTACTTCAAAGTCCTCATGCCAGACCAAGGAGTAGCAGCTAACAGAAAAAAATAGAAGAAGTCTGGACTCCCTTGGAGTCTAGCTAGCTCATAAGCAAAAAAGACCATGTGCTCCTTTGAGTTCTAGGAAACATTAGAGCTAATCAGAAGCTTCAAGAACACTGAGGGGTTGTCCTTTGTGCTACGAGGGAAGATACAGACCTTAACCAAGCCAGCTCAATGCCAGTTTGTGCCTCTCCTCCTTCTTTCCCTTCTAAATACATTCTCCCCTTTTCAGTCAGGAAGAGACGAGAATGATCTCTGGCTTTTACTGTTCTCAGCAGGTCTGGGGGAGTAGGACAGTGTAGACCCTGGTCTTCTCCCCAACAGTCAATGCTCTTCTTACTACCATATCTTCTTACTACTTACTACCATTATTCTGTCCCTTAAGCTTCATTACCTCCTTTTCACCTCCTGGGTCACTGTACCAGCTGCCTGTCCATCCCTCTGCAGTTGTTCTGTCTTGAACATTCCCTTCTCCAATTATATTCAGTGGACAGCATCACTGGGCTGGAGCGATAGCACAGCGGTAGGGCATTTGCCTTACAAGTGGCCAACATGGCCGACCCGAGTTCAATTCCTCCGCCCCTCTCAGAGAGCCCGGCAAGCTACCGAGAGTATCTCGCCCGCATGGCAGAGCCTGGCAAGCTACCCGTGACGTATTTGATATGCCAAACACAGTAACAACGAGTCTCATGATGGAGACGTTACTGGGTCCGCTCGAGCAAATCGATGAACAACGGGAGGACCGTGACTGTGACCATGACCGGACAGCATCACTGCTCCTGATGGCTCTCTAAGATCCTATGGAGTGGCTCCCATGGAGTCTTTAGCACTAACTAACTGTCCTTGAATGTATGTCTCTTGCCAAACAGTTGAATGTCAGATCTCTCTTCTCAAATGTCACCTCCAATGTAATGATCATAGAGCAAGTGGTCATGTATGTTGTTTTTGTTGGATTGCCTCTGTCCCCCAGTTTTTGAACGTGAATGATGCGTCAAAGGCTGCCAATAAATTCTTGCTGAATGAATAAATGAAAGAATGGCTATTACATGGAGAAGAACTCAGCTTCCACCTTTTCTTGGGAATATTATCCAATAACTTTGTCCATATATTTATTGGCTTAAAGAGCACGGAAGAAGCTCTAACAGACTTGAACTGTAAACATGCCTCTAACTCTCTCACCTTGGGCATGTGATTCAGTTCTGTTGTGAAATCGATGGCTTCTACGAGGCCTATTTTGCATGATAGTTTTAAGGATCAGAAGAGATGAGTGGGAAAGTGCTTCTAAAAGTATCCAAAGGATCCTTATTATTATGGCTATAGTCATTCCTTATAGAGAACTCTTATCTGGATATCTCAGTTCCTACAACCGAGAGTCCTGAAGGAAATAAAATATCTAAGCTCATAAGACCACCACTTGCCTAAAAATGTTATGGAACTAAAGACAGAAGAATCCTTCAGGCCCTCCTCCTAGACACCATTATGTTCTCTTTACTCATTTTACCCTCTTTCTCTTCCGCAGACCCCAGTGAAAATTTTTTTTCTATTTCCCAAACAGAAAAGCGAAACCGTCAAGTAGTAAAACTCAGGGACGAAGACTACCAGAGTCAAGAATTCAGAGCCGGTGAGACAAACAACCCTAATCATATTTCGATAATCTTAGAGGAAATATTTAAAAACCTGTGCTTTCAATGATCATCTCAAATCAAATAGAAAATTGAAATATGTATTTTTGTAGAGGAAATAATATTTATCTAGTCAATATAAGAAAGCAGGAGAATTTATGAGATATTTTGGACATTTTTTTTCTAGAAAAAAGTTGTTGCATGGGACAAGAGCTAAACCCTTCACCAGGCCTTGTGTCACCTCCAAAATAAATGAACTAATCAAACAAAATAGAATTTAAAAAGAGCTAAACCACTAACCATATTCCCCTTTCATTTTGGTTCCCAGTCAAATTTTGCAGCCCTCGTGCAGAAATCAGAGGGAGGACCTTATG